>NW_010541344.1:105891-121620 GCF_000687285.1 Phaethon lepturus | reverse complement strand
CCCTACCAGTATTTATCTCAATTTCACCAGCATCTGTGTATTGGCCAGGTAATCATCCAGTAGGTACTTCAAAGTAAGGAGACTTGATTTACTGGTTGACAGAAAGATTCCAAATAATATACTAAAACCAGTCCCTGTTGTAGGAAGAGTTGAAAAGAGCATTCAGAAGTGGGTTGGTCTCCCACCGGAAATTTTAGTAGATGAGATTCAGCTATCCCTTGAATAGCTATTCAGCCATTCTGTCAATACAAAGAACTTGAAAATACTGAAAATTCAGCTACTGACGAGGTAGATGGAAGAGATGGGGAGTGAATCCACCCAAAAACCTGGCAGGACAATGCTGGGGCAATAACAAATTGTGAGAGGTGATAAAGTGGCAGGCAAGATGTGGCAACTGCAGCTTTCCTCTCACCTCTGACATTGCAGATCTTTCCCTCAGACGTAGGCAGACTCTTCTCCACACAGAGGAGGCAGAGGGTGGAGCTCAGCACCTGTATAAATTATATGTGTCCTTCGGGTTATTTCAGCCGCAACAACAAGCTGTGAGCGCGTTTGTCAGCTGACAGATCTGTTACCCACGTTGGGTTTTCTGTTGCTGTCGCCATCTTGCGTGCCATGGGGAGCCCACCAGCCAAGGTAAGGGGGCTGCAGCTCTGCGCTTTGCTGCGGCCCGGCGCCTCGCTGTCGGGACCTCCCTGCTCCGGTTCTCGTGAGCAAACTGTCTCCTCTTTGCATCTGCTGAGACAAATGGCTGCCAGTGCGATGCGGCAGGGTCGTCTTGAGCTTCGCCGGTTTGCCGTTTTCCCTCTTTAACTCACAGTGACTAACGTGCGAGCGAGCTTCCGCGAAAACACAGGGAAAATGTGGCCCTTTTATCATGAGGTGTGCGTGCTGGAGGGAACACCAGGAAGGAAGGGAGGGCTGGCCTTGACGAGTTTACCTCGCTGTGAAATGAAAGTGCGTTAGCCCTGCTGCATGCTGTTCTCAGGATAGCACATGTTCGTGGCTTGCCCCAGCCGAAAAAACCCAACAGCTTTTTCTAGCAACAAAGCATAATTTATATTACTTTAGCTGCAGGGGAGAGTTCTAATGAGATATTTGGCTGATTTAGCTATCTTTAGTGTCATGTTTACAGCGTCTGCGATGCTAGTGGAATATTTAACATCTGGTCTTGAGTTTTCTAATCGTAAGTTCAGTTTAGAGATTTTAACTGATAGCTTTTAGTATAAATCAACAGAATTATCAGCCGAGAGTTATTTTTTCATGTATATCTTTAAAAAATAATGGATGTGGTGTCTGAAATGCAAGATGTGAATTATTTACAACTAACTGTTCTTTGTGTATCAAACCATAAGTCAAATTTTGCAGCAAATAAAAGAAGTATGAGCATTCATGGATTTTATGTACAGTGAGAAACAATGTCACAGGCTATGGCTTGTAGAGAATCATTAATCACTAAGAATAAAGAATACTTACTACACTTGTGCCATGGTAATATTTGCAGGTGAAGCTAAAGATTCGTGAAAATATCCATAGCTTGAACAGATAGCTCAAATGATAGATTAAAAATATTCAAACACTGGATGCTCAGGGCAAAGAATATAAATTGTAAATATAATGTACTTTCTGGATAAAATTTGTATCTCATCTATCTACCTGTTAGATCCAGCGCTAGCTATCTATCTTAGGTACAAATATTATCTACCAATTTTAAATATCAATGGTGTATCTAATAAGATAATTCTGGATCCGATAGATGAGTAGGTAGCTTAAATATAATTTTATCTAGAAAGTTTCAATTACAGCAAAAGTTCTTGCATTTAATCGTAGTGCTGCAACTGCCGTTCCACGAGTATAGACATACTCCTGGTTAGTAGGCAACACTGCCAAAAGGTTAGAGTACAAGCGTAGCTTCAGGTCAGAAAGCTTCTGTTACCAAGGAAGGAGATTTATTCAATACTGCAGGTAGCTGCCATTCTGTCAGGCAAATACATTTTTCAGTATGTGTAAATTGGTAAATAGATATGGAAATCGTAATGGGATTGGGTTTGTATTTATTTTTCCTTTTATATTAAAAAAAGCAAATTGTTTAGAAAAGTGTGGATACTTTTAACTATCTAGGGAGACCTACTAAAAGTCTCTCAGTTAATTTTTTGCTGCTTAAAAAAAGCTACCAAATTGGCACAGAATTGATAGACAGTATTAATTTACAACTTGCTGGGAATGCTTTTGATATTCATAACAGGGTCTTTTTTTTTGCTCAGACAAAAATAATCAATCTTTAGCAGTTTTATTGTGTGAACTATGGAATATTTTTTTATGTGGTAAAAATACTCAAAAATTCTGTCAATACAGAGCCCTGAGGAACCCACTCATACATGGAAAGAGGTGACTGATAGAATATGAACAGGGGATGCCTCCCAAATCCACAATGACTTTTGAAACAATCCATCAGTGATAACGTGAAATTACAGTAAATGTTTGTAAGGCAAATTAGATTTACTCACTAACTATACAACTTTCAATGATAAGTTTTTGGACAATTGTGACTCTCAGGGAAAAATGAAGCTTTCATGGTCATGTTCTCTCCTTCTATCCCCTCTCCTGGTTTTGCGTATTTCTTCAGTCAGTCGCTTCTCCCACCACAACGTTGCATTCCTCTAATTTTAATGAAAATACGCAGCTGGTTGGAAGGACAAGTTGCTAGCAGTATTCTTACTGAGGGAGGGGCTAATAAACTCAGCCCATATTAGATGTTAAAGAACCTGTGTGGAAGAGGGCACTTTGGAACCAGGCTGGTCATGAGGCTTTTTTATAATTTATAAGTTTTAAGCTTTTTTTTTTTTAATTTATAAGCTTTAAGCTTAATTTGATAGATTGCCAAGTTGTAGTTAAACCAAATTCTCAGTAACTAAGACAAAATAAATGGTAAGAATATGCCAAATGATTACATTTGGTGGGAGATCTTGTACATAAGGTATTACAGCTTCTAGTACACCACGGGAGAAAGAAAATGTAACCCGTGAAAGGAAGTAATTATTCATGTCTGAAAGATATTGATAAAACTGAGCGATAAATCCTACAGCTATTTACAGAATGTCAAAAGACAGACAGCAAACTCCTCATATAAAATTTAGTTTGGTGTTATCTCATGACGATAACTGCGCTCAGAGAACTGCTTAGGTTTAGTGCAGGGGGAGCGAAACGCTGAGATTCCCATCAGCCTTCCAATATGTACAAACCAAGGACTTTTTTAAAAAAAAAAAAAAGAAAAGAAAAAAGGGATGGTGATGGGAGGAGGTTCCCAGATTGCCAGGCTCTGCAGAAACTACCCCCTAGAAGACTAACTTTCTCGTGAAGGTAGCCATGAAATCTTGTTCTGGGAGTAGCACGTAGGGGCAATAAGGAGTGAAATCAAAGATATGAGCTGTTGATAGGTTTTTCTTCTTTCACTGCCATCCAAATACTGTCTCAATAGGCTCGTCCATTACTAATCAACTTTGAGAAGATTTCCTACTCTCAAAGTTGTCTCTTTGGGATGAAACCCTGAAGTGACTAACCGCCTGTAAACAGGAGAATTATGTGTCCTCCTGAAGCTGACTGGCATATGACTATTCTCTGAAAGACAGACAGTAGACCAGCAAATGTGTGTTATTACAATCAGTGAGATGTTGACAACAGATGTGAATTTTTAGGTTTTTGAGCTTTGACATAGCTGTGGCAAATCTGCCATGCTAGTTTTATCTCCTGTTTACTGACTTTTCTGCATTTTGGATTTGAAATGGATCCCCCAAAACTTGCTTTGAGAGTACGGAAACATAATTTAGTGCTAAATGCTATCAAGTGAAAAGAAGTTTGGGGTTTTTCTCCTTGTTGTTGTTGTTGGTTTTTGGTTTGGGTGTTTTGGTTTTTTTTCTTTTCTGTTTTTTTAGCCTACTCTTTGGGACTCTGGACATGCTACTACTATTCATTGGGCTGGAGTGTTATTGTCTAGGATGCAAACATACATAGGTAGCTGAGTCCTCCTCTCTGTCATTGGCCTCAATGTGGCACTACTATTTTTCCAGCAAAAATAGAATGCTGCTTTTCTGGGAAAGCTACCTTTAACTCTGGTTATTTACAGAGGGGTTTTGTTACTCTCTGTGTGCCTATGCAGGAAACTATGTTTCTCCCAAGGAAGTGAACTAGAAAGAGCAAGATCAGTACAGCTGCAAGACTGTCAAGAGCTGTCTGGGGTATGGTGTCTGGGCTTATCAGTTTGCATTAATCATGAAATTACACGTTGCTTTTCAGGTTATGGAAATAGCAAATAGTATCTCTAAACATAATTATTTTTTCTAGAAGGGTATTCTGGAGTGCCAGCACTTTTGGGCAAGGATGTTATTTTGGACCACTCAAATCAGACCCTAATAGTCTGCTCTGGACCATTGTAGAAGACAATTAGCTCCACCTTTTTCTGATGAAAAAGAGAATTAGCCCAATTCTGAATGGTTATCACAAGCTGGAGTAACTGCAGTCTTGGGAACGGGATGGCTTCTAGCTTCCCCTGCAGATTTGCACAGTCCATAGAGTTTATTATGATCACGTTGACCCATCTGAACCTGGTTATCTTTTACCCTGCAACGACACAAGGATTAAGCTGCACCAAATCAGAAGTAGTGAACAGTCATCTTTGATGATGTTTCCATTGGTGGCCAGATGTTGACATGTTTAAGGGAAGTGATTGCTGTTGAAAGGGGAAGGGAGGAGGAGTGAGGCACTCTGGCTCTAGTGGGAGAGCATGAAAACATGACATCTATTACAAATGAGAATACTCTGATGATGAACTGCAGACACACCATTTTTATAAGCAATTAGGAAATTTTCATCACAAAATGTTCAAAGCAAATTGTATACAGACATCCATTTTTCCAGCAAAGGCAGACTGTGAGGATGGTTTGGGCTTCTTTTGAGCAAGGGGGAAGTTGATTACAAAATAACACAGAATTAACATATTAATTAAAAACAGTCAGCTCTGTAATTGGCTACATAATCCAATATTTCATGTTAATGAAACCCACTAGGAATGCTGACTGAGTGTTCCAGTTGGTACTTCTTTAAATAATTATTTGCACAGGAAAATTAAAGTAAAATTCTTTCAATGGGCAACTGGAGTAATATATGGAAGTGTCCCAACTGGAACTTGTAATGTCCCTAATGCATTAAACTCAGAACATTTTAAATATGTCAGTTTCAAATTGGAGGAAAACATAATAGAAACAGTTCTTGTCACACAGGAACAAATGTGTCTTGCACCTTTATCAAAAAGTGTTTCAATCAACCATTAAGAGGCACAGAGATGGAGTAATCTGTGATTTTGTAGGTTTAACAACAGGGTTTCTCTGCTCAGGGCGACTCTTGAATATTAATCTCAATTTAAAAAGGATGTAACTTTCAAAGTGACATCATAAAATTTAATATTAAGACTTTATTTGAACGTGCTAATTCACAGTTCAAATAGTATCCATCTGATGTAATGTAATTTACCTCTAAACAAAACTGAATGAAGCTGCATGAAGGCTATTGTCATCTCTGATAAACATGTCCAATAGTCTTCACCCCATGTTAAAAGAATTTCAGATTAACTATAGTGAGTGATTCCTTCTATACAGAAGTTTCTCCTTCCCCAGCTCTTTGCATCCAAAGTTAGTAATTTCAGTGTCAGGAAAACTAATCATGGTGCTAACTTGCAAAATAAATTTGTCAAATTATTTCGGTACAGTGTAATGGGATACTCTCGTTTAGAAAAATAGATACGATGTTTCAGTCAGTGTGTAGTTTAAGCTGCCGTTCAAATTAAAGAAGCACTTTCAACATGGTGTGGCCCTGTTACAATTTATTAGTGGTGGCAGGACTGTGTGTTATTATTGCTTATTATTGCTGACAAGCCGTGCTAATATGCAAAAAAATAGATGAAACACTCAACAGAAAATTAAAAAATATTTAAATGTTCCAATTTGAAAAAAGAAGAAAATATTTTCCTACTTTTAGTATTAATATTGTCACATGTCTATATAAGTATGTTCATTCAGGCTTATCAGAACATCTTTTGAAAATGACAAATATTTTCTGACCATCTTAGGTTGGGAAGCTTAATTCTTTGTTAGAGTTAGGAACAAGTAACTTGAAATAAGTTTTACAATGATAGCTTGTCTAAGACAGAAATAAATCTCATGTCTGGAAGGGAAGTTGTTCCATTCCCGTTAGGTATTTTCAAGATACCTAATGATCTGGGATTCTGCGATATTATGCCTCCAAAGCAGGTCACTTTTTTCTTCATCTGAAGGGTCTCTGCTGGGCCTGTGGTCCATTCAGTCCAAGTCAGTAGTGCATCCCTCTAGATGCCTTTTGGTGAGCTTGGCCTACTTGCAAGTGTGATGAAAATTTAGTCCTAGTTGGGATAAAAAGTCAGAAGTTTTTAGAGCACTTTGGTAGCTACCATGTCCTGGCCTACTCTCAGTGCTGTGCCAGGACCCGGGCAGGCAGCTGCAAGTTCCTAGTATTGCCTTCCACAGGGCCAATTTTGACCAACCTGTGGCACAGGACCCTTGGCAGATTGGCAGTACAGCCATCACCATGGCCATGTGTGCATCAGGTTGTATGAAAATAGGCACCTCTAGGGTGACTACAAAAGTTTTCCATACCATTGCCTGAGCCCCTGTTTTCTTTCTCTGTCTTCATTTACTCAAGGTAGTTAGCAAACAGCCCAGTGTGCAATTGTGCTATCGTCTTAGTGTGGTGTACTTCCACTGCAGGGTGGTCCCCTGACTTCAAACAGGCAAACAGAAGGACAGACTGTCCCCTGTACTGTTGAAAATACATATTGTTTTTGTATTCTGAGCTGATAAAACTAATTGCATTTCTTTTCTCTGCAGATGAAGTTTTGCCCCATCCACATGCTTTCTGTAAGAATCATACAAGCTAAGAACATCAAGTCAAGAGACCTGTGTGAGTTGTGGTTTGGTTGTGTTTTTAGTCAACTCCAGAGTTTACATAGTGAGCAACGTTCCTAAATTCTGAAAGGTATACAAGCAACGTACATAAAGCACAGCAACAGTAGTACTAATGCTGGGGCTATAATTAGATCAAATGTTTGAGGTATCACTAGATTGGAGGACATATCTAGTCGCATTTCAGGGAACTGGTAAAAACCAAAACTCACAGACTAATTCCTTGGGCCAGCAAGGGAAAGTAGACCTTGTGAGGACACTGCAATCTGTAAATCTGCTTGGAGTTGTTTGGTTTTGATATTCATAATTGGCATAAATCATATAATGGACTTGAATTTTGCCACACAGGCCACGTATTTAGGGACCTTTTATTGAAATGTGTCAATTATACACAGTAATGAAAGGTAAATTAGAGAATTTCAAGCCTTCTAAAATACAGTATCATTCGGGGTATTTGCTGTTCTCACATGACCAATCATGTTAAATTATATGGACAGTTTCTTCTTAAGGAGGGCCTCGGCAGATCCAGCCCTAAGCACATGCTGAACATGCAGGCAAAACAGACTTTTCCATGTACTTTTGTATTCATCTTTCTTTAACTCATTATCTCACCCTTGCAGCCTCCTATGGCTCCTTCTCAAGGTGTACTATGGACCAGCCATTCAGCTGCCATTTTTGCAGAGGTTGTCCCATGGGTTCATCAGTCAGGACAGACACCTTGAGCTGCCTTTTCTCACACTTTTGAAACCTCTGGCATGTGTATTCCTCTAGTGAAAAATGCCACGTTCAACCAAAAAAGCATCGCTTTGCAGTGAGTTACTTGAGTTACAGCTGAGACAATTCATGTCTTGCCATGCAGAGCCAAGCACAACCTTGGCCAAGCCCAGATGCAAGGGACACCAGAGGGAGTGGATCCCATGTTGGCTGAGAAACTGCCTGCCAAATGGCTTCCTGTATTCCTGTGGCAAATGCCACGTAGCAACGTCCAGAGGTGAACACTAGAAAGGTGGTAGTGTGACAAGGCCTGTATTTCTGAGTTTCAATGATCTCTTCTATCTACTCTATTGAAGGGACAGTTCCACTTTCCTGCCAAAACCTTGCGGGGCAATGTTATTCACTGCTTGATACCAGTCTGAAGTATTTAGGCATCTCGGGCTGCAGTAGACATCTTCAGTCAAGTCCAGACTCCAGCTCTGAAAGACATCACCTTGGAGATTTCCTTTCACACCGTTGTCAAGCTTCACAAAGTAAATGCGCTTTCCCACCCTGGCTCTTCTCAAAGGATGGCTGCTCGAGGCACTGACTGCACTAACCTTAAGGAGTAGATGTAGACTGGAAGTGAGATGAAGATTTCCGACTTGCTCATGCCCTCGTGTTCTTGGGCCCACACTGGCCTTTAGCTGCAACAGATCTTTTTCCCCAGTACCTAACCATTCTAGATAGCTGTTGTGTCGCCTCTGCATGTTTGTGTTGCTGGACTGAGCAAGCCAGTCTCCTCTGACCTTCTCTGTAATACGTGTTCTCATTTCCTGTAATCATCCTAACAGCCCTTTTTGGAACTAGTGTCAGTTAAACATTTTTAACATCGTTGACTGGAATTGTAGGGAATATGCCCGATGAATGGTTGGTGGGGTCTTTTATATCTCTTTCTCTTCACATGGGAAACACGGTTCTTAGTATACTTTGTGTGTGCATGAGTACATTTGCAATTTGTAGTTACCCAGGAATTAGATGGTTTTCCTTGGTTGCTTCCAGCCAATGGTCACTTTACTTATTTGAAAAAAAGTAGTAACATGTATCAGTCCGCAGAGTCACGGCCTTGCCCTACTTTTCATCTATAACATTGGCATCAGGTTTTTAATTTTTCTCCACTGCAGTAACTGCATCAGACTGCTATGTGCGCTTGTGGCTGCCATCTGCTTCAAATGGAAAATTTCAGACCAAAACCATCAAGAATTCTGACAACCCTGTCTGGAACGAGACCTTCTACTTTAGGATCCAGAGAGAAGTTGAGGTAGTAAAAAAATAGAAATGTCACCATTTTGAGTAGCTGGGAATCCTCACTTAATATCGTGTTGATGAACTCTGCTAAACAACTTAAGAAAATGCTTGTGTAACATAATTTGCAACTGACTGGTTATCACAAAACAGTAGACATATCCAGCAGTGTTCCCCTCACCTAGTTATAGACATCGGTGATATAAACGCCTACATCTGAGCTAGTCCAGATTCCATTTATTGTCACCTGGGAGAAATATGTACTGCTGTAGCATGCTTCGTCTGGGCTATTTTGGATGGTTAATTTAGAAAGAGCTTTCCCTCCACTGGTTGTAAGGGAAGGGCTGAGGAGTTGCTGTGGTGTAGACAGCAAATTTAATCCTACCTTAAGCTGTGTAGTTAAAGAGAACTTCAGGGATTAAGAAACTGAGTAAGTGTGGTTTTTGGGTGGGTTATCAGAGTGCAGAGCACTGACATCTTTTCTGTCTCGTTATAGTGGGAGCTCTCTGTTATACGTAGTTGTCTTCTATTTTGTGATATGTTTCCTCAGATTGGGTTTAATGATGGTGTCCCACATTAGCAAACTCCTGAAGGAAAGCAGTTTCTTTATTCTTACCACTGTGCTAGTCAAGCAGCTGCAAAAGTCTATAACCATTTTTTTGTTTCTGTGTAACAGCAGCTCAATAAGAGTTGTTATTTCTTTTCTTCTACTACCAGAACATTCTAGAATTGGCAGTGTGTGATGAAGATCCACTCACCAAAGATGACATGCAGTTCACAGTTCTTTTTAATGTTGCTAGAATCAGACCTGGAGAGACACTCCGTGAGACATTTGCTTTGAAATCAGAGGTAAGGACTGAAAATACAGGGACAAATCAGCAAGACCTCATTGTCCACATTGGCTTCCATGTTAAGTGGGGTTAAGGATAAAGTAGATTAAGGATTAAGTGTTTAAGGATAAACAGATATCCTTATATATCATTATCAATACCTCATCAAACAGATATCATTGTGCTGGATTTTTTTTTCACAGATTCAGAAAATGAAGCAGCTTCTCTCTCATGCCCACCATCTCTGTGGGGGCAAAATGTGTTAACAGGGAACATCTGTAAATAGTCGTTTTTATCTTTTATAATCCAAATAAATAACTTCCTTACCTTTCAGTTTTATTCCACTTTTGCCATGCTTAGAGGACATTTCCTCTTAAATGGCAACTTTTTATTAAAAACATGAAGACAATCCACTCACCACTTGAATTAAATGGTTCTTTCAGGCTTCTCCTGTTGGTGTTCATGCTAGGTTTCCTTCTAGGTGATTCAGATTTCTGTAGCCCATAGTAAAGGGACGCCTGTTCTGCTACCATCTTTGGTATTTTGGAGCCCATGAAAGAGACTTGTCCAGAGAACAAAGCTGGGGTAGGTCTGTGACAACTCTTGGACTTGTCTGAGCTGTGGCTAAGGTATTGCTGCATGCTCATTGCAGGAAGGAGACAGTCCATACGCAAAAGAACAGCTACTTCCCAAATGCTGAAAGCTGTTAACATGGATCTTCCTTGTGACTCTGCAGACTGGTGTCATGCACTTCTCGGCCAGTGGGTGAATCACTGGGAAATATAATGATTCAGTAACCACCTCAGTCCAGCATACTCTTGCCTACTTCATCTCTGATGGATTCAGTGTGAATGCGATTTAAATGGTTTGTACAGGGAAATGACACTGGCATTAGTCACATTTGTTCCTGGGCTTCAATGCCTCTCCGCCATGCACACCATCTTTGCAGAAAGCCATTATATTTCTGTTTCAGTCAAGCTTTCCCCCTCTGATTGTGTCTTTGGAAATACGTGTCATTCTACATATACCACAATGGGAGAATATTAATCTTACATGCCTTTTGCAAGCCTGTGGTTTCCATTGCAATCGCAGCTTTGGAAAGAGGTAACACACAGCTTTTTTGGTAACATTAGTAGAAGAGATGTCAGCCACGCAAGTGCTTCTTAGGTGTGTCTATACTGCCAAATTCTTGCAGTCTCTGATAATCCATATTTATTTTACCCTTTTCAGAAAGAGAGGTGCACTAAGAAATGGGAAAGTTTGGAAGTGGAATTCTGGATGGAAAGAATGTGAGTAAAATTCCAAAGCTGAAAGGTATAGATCTTATAGGGAGTAATAATATCTCAGAGAAAGAGGAACTTCTTCCAGCTCTTCCTTCCAGCAGTGAGCTGAAATTACAGCTTCAAACTTTTTTTTACCTTAACTTCCCCAGCTAATTCTGCCTTTCAGTGTATTTGATACAAATCTTACCTTCTGTTCAACATGTATATCCTGATAGTGGAAACGTAGTAACATTGGCACGATGTGAGAACTTGTACACAAGATGCATGTAAAACTTAACAGAGGTGCTCTTCAAGTTGTTAATATTAATTGAACACTGTGGTGTTTCTAAAGACCAGAAAACTTGTATTATAATCACAATACATACACAGAGTTATGTAGACAGTATTAGAAAAGTCACCCATTAGGTGATAGCTCAGTTAAACTGAAAAAACACACAATCAACTAATAATAAAATTAAGACCATCCCCTCAAAGTGGTAGTCAACATTGTTTGGAAGTGAACAAATCCCGTAAGAGAAACTTCATCTCTCTTTTAAATGCTATCACAAATTTGGTTGAAAAAAAAACCCTGAACTACACGTTCTGGAATATTTGAGCTTAGCATTACCAAAAAAAGGAATACAGTCCAGTCAAAACTGACTAGCTGCATGATTAGAAGAAGGAACTGTAAATAAGGCTTCTTATTCTTAAACATGGAAAAGCTTCAGAAGAAAACCCCTGGTATTCTTGGCTAATTTCTCCCACAGTGAAACTCAAGAAAATCTATTTAATTTATCTGTGAGAGATACCTTAAGAGATGGTATAAGCATCTCCTGCAAATGTGAAAGCAATCACAGTCAGGTATATGAAAAGGGCAGAATGAGATGCAGTGCTTGGAAACTGGATTGAGTAGATTCAGACTAGAAATAAGAGGAACATCTTTCACTATTCAGGTTATAAGGCATGTGAGGGATTCTCCACCCTTGGAAGTCAAACCTAGTTATTTACATTTAAATACATTCTACAGCCGAAATAGAAGTTTTAAGGCTGGAAATGGTGCTTGGTAAAATAGCCTGGCCTTTGCAGAAAGTCAAAGATTACATACTACATAACTTTAATCGTCCTTTCAGATATATGAAAACACTTACGAATGTGTGTAACATAGCGATATTGGAGTATTGGCCTTAATGAGAGATGCTGTTAGTAGACTCTGTAGGTTACTCATAGTATTAAATAACTACATCCATTCAGTGACAGACCTAGGTCTTACAAGGTAAAATGTCTGGGACAAAGACTTCTATTACTTACCTCTGTGTTTTCCAGTCTTACATATAGCACGGTGGGAGCTAATTCTTACTTGCCGTTCATTTGTGATCAGTTGTAAATTATAATTTGGAACAGTCAGAAATGTCTTTCCTAATTAGTATATGCAGAATACATTAATAGTAGTCTTCGCTTTCCCCAAGTCATATGGTCATGTGTTAATAGCAGGACATGATTCCACATAGACCAATATGTCTTTGTTCTGCTGTATCTTAGCAAATGTTTTTAAGCATTGGTATTTTTATGGGATCTCCTGCCTTTCTTCTTGTTTGGCTACTACATTTTGGTTCATGTGCTTAGCAGGTGATCATGTATTACACCTTTTAAAAACCAAATTGTGATACTAACGTAACTATATGCAATTTTAAGCAGGAAAGGTCATAAAAATACTTTAAAAAACCCAAACCAGATACTCACACTGCTTTTGATTGTTTGGCTTTTTATTCTGTCTTTTCAGTCCTGGCCCTCCAGAGCACCTCATTACCAATGATGTCCTAGTGGTAAGGTTCACAGATGAATTTAGCTTAGAGTGACTTTTCCTTCATTTTGATTCTCTCCTCTTCCCCCCAGCCATCTGACATTTTATAGAGAGAACAGAAGCTACCATGATACATAGAAGCATGGTGTGCATTATAAAGTGAAAGATGTGGGATGATTCCCATTTGTTAATGGCTTAACTGTTGCCCTCTCCATGCAAAAATAGAAGCTGTGTTTCTTGAAGTCCTCAGGTATCACAGTTTTCAATATTTTTCCCAGCTGTAGTTTGTTAATGTTGCAGAACTCCATATTTGCTGGTGTTCAAAGTGAAAACTACTTGTGTTTCATGTAATACAGTATGGCACTTGGCAGGAAAAACAAAGGTTGTAAAAAGGATGAGTCTGTAGAAGGCAATAGTAAGTATTCAGTGTGCTTATGACTGGAAGGTTATCTAATGTAACAGCTTTGTGGGAAATGAGTTTTTTAATAAAGAGTTATTTTGGTTGTTGAAACACAGAGTCCTCTTTTGGTATTAGTCAGCATGTGGTACATTACCTATCTCCTTGGGCTGGCCTAGCAGCTAAGGAGTACAAAGTACTTCATGCCAACCACTCCAAGCCTGTACATGATTTTCAGATGCTAGCCTTTGATACCCCTGAGGCAAAGTAACACATATTCTGTTCTTTCCCCCTCATTTTCTGTGTGAGGCATAAGAGCTGTAATGATTGGCATGTGTTGTTCCTGAAATAGCTTGGAAAACTGTCCTGGCATGAGTTATTAAAGGTGAACTGGAATGACTCAGGTGGAGGGTAGGGTGGAATAAGTCCATGATCTACCTACATCAGGACCAGCAAGAAGATGCCTTGTAGACTAATCACTGCCACAATACACAGAAACTCATCATCAGGTGTTTTCCCCCACCCTTCCTAAATAATTATCAGACATATGGGTAGCTGTTTGGGCAACAATATGTTTTACAGAGTTTCCTGATTTTGGGGTAACTTGAATGGGTATAAAAAGCTCTAGCAATGCACCACTGTATGAACAAGCTAGTTCTGAAGCAGCGTCACTGGGCTACTGTCCTGGGATAACAAGCTCTGAACTTACTCTGGTGCAGCTGGATTTCTTCCAGCATTGAGACCAGTTTAGTTGGCTCTGTGTGATAAGTGATCATCTGCATGACATTTCATGATTTGCTGCAGATGTGGCATTTACTATCTTCACACTTTTCCACTCCTGTCATTTACAGTCCCGTGAGGTTTGCTGCTTGGAAGTGCAAGTGGACATTAACGAAAGCAGGAAATATTTGAAAGGTATGCCAATTTCTCTGTGAAGCAAGAACATGACCAGATCAACCCTATCATAGTCTTTCAGACCCAGATGGAGGCACTTTAGGATGCAGAGACAACTAAGAATGTTCTAAAGACAAGAAAACCTAATGCAGTGAAAGTCCCTGAACTGCCTCCAGTTCTAAACATGGATCTCTGTGTCTTTTCCTTGAAGCTATCACGTTTGGACACAGTAAACTTTGCTGGTAGAAGTATGAGAGAGTGCTGACTCTGGAAGCACTCCAAGCTGTGGGGTAAAGGCAGGAGTACCAGTTCCTGTGCTGTAGGAGACTTGCCAGTGTGGTAACTTATAGAGGAGTTACCACAGAGAATGACTCCAGCAGAAAGTTTGCCAACTTTGTTAGCTATTTTGCCTGAACAGCGGTATTATTCTCTAAACAAACTCATTTTCACTAGAGGGTAAAAATCTCGTGCTTACGGTGCCTGCATCTCATGAGGGAACACAGAAAACTACAGAGGACACAGATACTTTCTACTTCCATTGTGTGAAGTCTTGGGAGCCAGTTCTAAAAGTCAGGCTGCAGGTAAGGGGCTGTTCATACTGCTTGCTTATTTCCAGTGTCATCAAAACAGTAAAGAACTGGATTGTTTCTATTCTGTGAATAAAAAACATGCTTTTTATCCTCTGTAGAAAGTTTCTGATAAGGAAGATGACAACAGCAATTTAAGTGACACCTTAACAGTACCACTGAAATTTCTTCCTGTTGGACATAAAGTGAAAGTAACCCTGCCTGTAAGACATGTAAGTGCTTCACCATTTATATGATATTTTGGAGGGAAGAGTAGAGTAACCCGCAGTATTTAACACCACAACATTTAAAGAAAGCCAGTTAGTAAGTCTGAGTGAGAATTTTGTGTAAATACAAGTTCTCTGTGAAAAAGATTATTTTTTTCAGAGAATTATCAATTTTCTGTCAATAAAACCAATTATTGGGAATTCATCCTCGCCAATTTTAGATGCATTTCAGATAAACCTCTGCTGTCCTTACACAGTTAAAGGAGAATATTCAATACCCCTAGCAAGGCTTTGGGATGCCCCGCTGCTCTTTATCAAGCTCAGGTGGCTTGCTTAGTCTATATACCTAAATTTTGGATGGCTAAGATGAGTTGAATCTTGCCCTCAGAGAACAATTCTGTCACATTCTTCTATGTGTACAGTCATGATGGTAACTGTTTGAGAGCTACAACTCTAAGTTGCTTTAAAAGCAGTAGTAATGCTGCTGTGTGGCCAGATAAATCTGTTAACAATAGTCAGGCATCCTTTCCCAGACCTTGCAGCAAATGAGAGGCAAAAATAAGAGAAGAATTTCTCAGCAGGCTTTCCTGTAAAGACAAGGGAGAATGAATGTCTGTTTTGCCACTAGTGATTCCCCACCCCTCTGTTTGGACTCTCTTTTACCTCCAGTAGCTTTTTGGAAGGATGCAGGGTGGTAGTGGTGGGGCATTCGAGAAGGCACTGAAATCTGGATTTCAAAACTTCTCCTTTTCCCAGTCATTGACA
>NW_010541344.1:89174-105860 GCF_000687285.1 Phaethon lepturus | reverse complement strand
TTTCTTTATTTACAGAATGTGCCACTGCAGTTGTACCTCCAACTCAATGATTGGTAGGAGGACTATTTTTTTCTCTAAAGGTTTTATTGCTCTTTGAACTGTGAATTCTAGAACAGAGTATCCTTTATTTAGATACAAGGAATGCACAGGACTAGGGGCAAAATATAACAATAGTTAAGTCACCATTAAAGAGTCACCACAAAGGATCAAAGTTAAATGTCCTTGGGGGAAAAGAGTCACACCAAGATGCCAAAAAAAAATTACGAGAATTTCAAACAGTGAGGAACTTAGTCACTGAGTGTCCTTTGCATTAAAGAATCAAAGACTGAGATTGGAGGCTTCTTCAAAAGCGACACAGAAGTGGGAAGAAGACAGAGGGAGAAGGGAATCTGAAATAAGCAAAACATCCAGAGTCCATAGGTTACTCAAACCACACAGGTATTCTTAAGAAAATATGTTTGTGGCTCTGGTGATATCAACAGAAAGAAGTACAAGCTAGGGAAGACAAAATGTTATGCTGTAAAATAATGAGACAGACAACAAATAAATCAAAATCATTTGAATATCTTTTTCATTGTCCTGCTTCTGTATAATTCTGTGGTACAAATCTCCATGAAGGACCTTGTTAGGTTCAAGTCACCCTTTGCTCAGAAATTACATGAAGCAGAAATAGAAAGGATGCAGCTTAGAAAGCTATTGAAAGACACAAAGAAGCCTTTGTTTTTTTCATATCCTTAGCTGGCAGTAAAACTTACACTGAAACATCAGAAAAGAAAGAGACCATGTAGAAGCAAAGCAGTTGCTTTGGAAGCTGCATTTCTGTCTCTAAATCTGAACAGTGAATCATGATTTTTTATGATATTTAGGAGACTGCAGTTGCTGAAAACAGATCCATGTACATTTTAAACATCAATCCTGTGACTCTGGATTTATTTCTGTTTCAGCACAGAAAAACTAGATGTGCGCTTAGGGTATGATCTGTGCCAAGAAGAGCAAGAATTCTTACAAAAAAGGAAGAGAGTGGTTGCCAGTGCCCTGAAAAAGGTCCTTCATCTGGAAAGAGATCTACATGGACATGAGGTCTGTGAGTTGGAATCCAAGCATGGGGTATGGGTCTATTGAATTAGGAAATTCCCCATAAAATTTCTAGTACTTTTTTGCATGTTGATGACAAACCCACTGATTTGAATGGCAACAGAACAGAAGTTCTCAGTGTGGCATACCCCATACTCATCTAGAATTCAACTCAGCTATTCATGCCTACATTCTTTTCCATGAGTCAAATTCCCAAGGACATAATATACCACGCTTCAAAGCCAGTTTCCAACAGTGTGATGCAGTGGGTCAGCAAGATAGGAGGCACTGGTTCATTGCGTTAGAAACAGTCTAGCCAGACAACCCCAAACCAAGTAGGAAAAAAGAAGTATTTCAAATTCACCTCATGTAGTTATTTATGAAACCATTGTAATGTCCCTTCTTTAGGCTTACCCTTTTTTTCAGTTTCAGAACACTTTTCACAAGAAGCCAAAATTCTTTAGGGTGAAGAAGGAGCAGTTTATAACAAGCTCCAGCTGAAGTATGTTTTGTTGCCGAGATCCAGGGTGAATTTTTAAGTGAACATTTATTTCTTGCTGGAATTATATTTGTTGAATGGAAGCTGTCCAAAGAATAATTTTGTTTGCTTATTATATTTTTTCTGAACTCTGTGCAGGATTTCCTTGAATCCATTCTTAATTACATTTATTGCAATTTTTGTTATTTGTAATAAAATCATATCATTATCTGTTGTTAATCATTGCAATTCCAATTATAAAGAACAAGAGGAGGAAGGAAGGTTAAAATCACTGCATATTCAAACTCATCCAAACTTTGAAGTTAAGGGAACCCACTGGATATCTGGAGGTTAATTTAAAGAAGGTACTGGCAAAGACTGACTGAATGTTGATTTAATTTCATTGTCCTCCAATGAAGTCTGCTGAGGAAAGAGCTGTAATTAGACTTTTCCAAGTAGGCAAGTGAGTAACTTTTTAAAGAGAATCCTTATGTTTTGAACAGGTCCCAGTAATAGCTGTTATGGCAACAGGTGGAGGCCTCAGAGCAATGTCAGCTATGTTTGGCCACCTCTTAGCTCTTCAGAAGCTAAATCTGTTGGACTGTGTTACCTATCTTACTGGGGCTTCTGGCTCGACATGGTGCGTATAGAAAATTAGATTTGTATTTGGAATGACTATGACACTACATTTCCACACAGTGAGAGAGACGCATCTCTTTCAAAGTCTTACATTGTTAATAAGTGAACATAATTCCCTGGTAAAGCTATTACTGTTGTCTCTTGATCATAACTTCAGTTTAGGCTTGCTGATTCTCTTCTTTGATGAAAGTGGCTGGATAAATATAGTAATTTTCCAAAATAATCCACATAAATGGATGGTTTTCTCACATTCCTCTTCCTTAGGACCCTAGCAGACCTATATGAGCATGCTGACTGGTCACAGAAGACTCTGGAGGGGCCACTTAAGGCAGTAAAAGAACAAGTGACGAAATGCAAGCTCAACCTTATGTCTATAGAGCATCTGAAGTATTATCACAAGGAACTTGCTGAAAGGGCAAAAGCAGGACATGTGTCATCTTTTACAACTCTGTGGTCACTTGTTCAGGAAATGTTCTTACATGAACGGGTATGTACATGGTTCTACCACACATTTGGGAAACACTCATTTTCTTTAGAGCTTTACTCCTTGGGTGCATGACGTAATGTGTGGAACAAATCCAAAGTGACTGAGGCATCCCAGTGTGATTTGTTAACAATGACAGAGGATCATAGCATTATAAAATCATAGAATAATCTGGGTTGGAAAGGACCTTTTAAGGTCATCTAGTCCAACCCCCCTGCAATGAGCAGGGACATCTTCAACTCGATCAGGTTGCTCAGAGCCCTGTCCAACCTGCCCCGGAATGTTTTCAGGGATGGGGCATCTACCACCTCTCTGGGCAACCTGTGCCAGTGTTTTACCACCCTCATTGTGAAAAATTTCTTCCTTATATCTAGTCTAAATGTGCCCTCCTTCAGTTTTAAACCATTACCCGTTGTCCTGTTGCAACAGGCCCTGCTAAAAAGTCTGTCCCCATCTTTCTTATAAGCCCCCTTTAAGTACTGAAAAGGATCTTGTAGCCAGGATTTTCCAGGGCAGTTAATGGTTTGGCAGTGCCTCTGTACTAGGGTGCACAAGAGCTAGCAACTTCAGTAGGCAAACTTTCTGAAAGAACTCAGCAATCCCCCCTGAAAAGTCAGGTCTTTTAAAGTCTGTTTCTAGTTGGACACTTAAGAGCTAGAGTGATCTGTCCTCATGTGAACATTAGTCTCAGCCTTAGTAAAGATTGTGGGATGCAGGCAATCAAGGCCCTTAGACATTAATGAAGAGCTTACTAGGTATCCAAAAGGCAACCAAGAAGGAAAGTGTAGGAACATGAAGGAAGAGGTCTCCTAAAAATGTGACTCTCAGATTCCTCTGGATTGTAAAACATCTGTTGTCTATCCATACTCAGGTAGATTGTGTCAGTGGTTTTGCCTTATGTTCTTCCAGAGTTTTACTGTGATTTCTTTATCTCTTTGATTAGCCAAGAAAGTACAAACTCACAGACCAGCGCAAAGCATTGGAGCATGGACAAAACCCATTGCCTTTCTATGCAGTCCTCAATGTGAAAGAGGAAAAGTTCAGTACTTTCAAATTTAGAGGTAAGTATTTCTAGAGTTTCTTCTGACTCTGAGTAGGGACTACAGAGAATTTGGAGGGAGGGTGCATGTGTGTGGAGAATAAAAGGGCAATACATCTCTTGCTTGCCCTGGCTATGAAATGCACCTATGAAATGGCTTTGATGGTTCCTTAGTTTGTAGAGGTGCTGTGAAATGTAATTGTCACTTCCCTAAATACTACACTGATGAGGGTATGAAAATGGAGTGGAGTATGATTGCTGTGATGGGTGTGATATGACACCCTTTAAATGGACACAGGCTACATTCAACAAAAGGTATTAAACTGAGCAGATACTGGAAGGAAAAAACAGTACTTACATTTGTTTAGGTTTATAGTTACTGTTCTACTGCGATACATGTACAGGACAGCTTGAGTCAGGAAAATGCATGACCATGCCCACACTATGACACTTTCTAGTTTGGAGCTGATGTGTCTTCATGCTGCTTTATTATATTATGTGGACTGACAGGTTTGGGTTAGTAGAGGTTTCGTGCCATTCATTCCTTGCAGATTGGATCATACTTGCACGTTGTGCATCTGATGCTCTTGATTTAGAGGGGCAAGTGGGATTCCAGAATCTTTATACAGAAATATAAATCTAAGCTTTTGAAGCTAACGTTAATCTCTTTCTGAGGTGAAAAACCTAGTTCCTTTTGTATGCAAATCATATCTCAGTTGTATGGAACTAGGCAGTGTAGTTTGCAATACAGAGCTACTGATAGTACAGAGCTGCTGAGACAAGCAAGACCAATGGAGCTTGTGGGTAGCTTTAACCATGGGGGAAGGTTTTGTTTTCTTATTTTGATTACAGTAAACATGCCATATGTCAATTCTTTTGTAGAGTGGGCAGAGTTCTCTCCTTACGAGGTGGCCATACCAAAATATGGAGCCTCCATTCGTTCAGAATATTTTGACAGTGAGTTCTTCATGGGAAGGCGAGTGAAGAAGCTGCCAGAATCTCGAATCTGCTATCTGGAAGGTGACCTAGCAGTGCAATATAGTTAATCACAGCATGACAGAAAGCATAGTACTAGCTAGCCACTGGTCTGTGTACAACACTCCTTGCCAGCAGGTCTGCTCTAGGTTTTGAGTCAATGGGCTTTTCATCCCTTTTGTACACTTCTTCTTCTTTCCTCCTGTCCTCCCTTTTAACCTGGGCAGATTTGGGAAAATTGCAGCATGGTTCCCCTTCCCATCTTCTGAACCAAACAAGAAAATGGAGAAGGCAAGTTGAGGAAATAACAAGCTTTTCTTCCCTAATCAGTCATCAACTCTTCAACTTCACCAACTATACTTCTAGGCAATGCATTGCTGGGGTAGAATTGGAAGGAGCTGAAAATAAAATGTAACTCATCTAGAAAAACCCACAAAGGTGAGAACCATCTGAGCTTTGTGGGTTGAGAATGGTGTCACTAATCATCCCTGCCCATAAGGATGAAGGAAGGACAACAACTGCTTTGGCTGGCAGTTCTACCTCTAAAGGCGAAGAAAAGGGGAAAAGCAGTCAGTCAGAGTAATCCATCTGCCTCAGACAGATTTTAAATCCTTGTCAGAATTTTAGCTTTTGATACCAAAACCAAGGGTCCGGTGGAGGCAAAAACTATATTTCTCTCACTGTGAAGTCTGCTAGAGATTGAATTTGTTCCTCATGTGAGT
Source organism: Phaethon lepturus (assembly GCF_000687285.1). NCBI lineage: Eukaryota > Metazoa > Chordata > Aves > Phaethontiformes > Phaethontidae > Phaethon > Phaethon lepturus. The sequence continues at coordinate 100,449 of NW_010541344.1, read as the reverse complement.
ACCTGGCCTGGGTCTTAATGACAAAGGATAGTATTCTCTTTTCCAAAAGCAGACTCGCATATGGAGTCAATTCTATTTTGATCCTGGACCAGTTGAACTCCACAGAAACAAAACATGTCTGAAAGGAAAAAATGTGTCTTAGATCAATTTAAAGAATAAATCAGTTTAAAGAAGGACCTTATGTTTATATGGCTTCACTATGCTTTCAAAGCCTGCTTTCTTTCACAAGTACACAGTAAACACTCTAAAACATCACCTGGGTGACTGATACATGTTATTTTGTCACTCTACTCTACAGTGAATGGTCTGTGTGTAGTTATTCTTGAGAAAGAGCACTGAAGTGCTGACACCATTATGTTTGGACTCTGTGAGACCTGCTGCTTAAGCTGTGTCATGACAGGGTCAGTTCACGTGGGCCAATAATATGTAGCACAGATACTTGTAATAGTCAGTGGTTGACGTGTGGTGGTGCAGTATTTTTCCCATGTGGTTTGACTTGCAGGTCTTTGGACAAACATCTTTACTAGGAATTTGCTGGATGGCTTGTACTGGTCCTCAAATTCAAATGAATTCTGGGAACGATGGGCCAAAGATATGGTAGATATAGGTAAGAGTTTCAAAATCAGTAATTGTTTTTGACGAGGCAGTGCTTCCTATTCAGGAGAGGATTAAGAAAGATACACTATTGCTACTGTTTGTGAATAATCTCTCACATGTTCTCCCTAAATTGCTGCATGTTGTGTTGCGTCACTGTGGATCTTCCAGCATGATTTTCACCTGTATCAGGGTGGTCACTATGTGATGTTTTCATCTTATTTTATTTTATTGTTAACCCAGAGGCACACTTCATGCTAGTTACAAATGTTTTAATTTCAAATTTGCTCATGGTCTGTTACATGACTGCAAATGAGAAGGGTGGCTTTTACTTGTAGGCAAAAGTACAAAGCCAGTGTGTCATTTGAAAGAATAAAAGACAAAAGCTGTGCTTGCTTTAAATAAAACCAAGTATCTCTTTGTTTAAATGGGGTTGGTCATGTGCATATGTTTTCAAGCAGACTGCAAGGAACAGAGAGAGGAGGGACCCACAGGAAGACAGCAAGGGCAGCTAGCCAGTAAAGGTGCCTGGCAGAACAGATTACTGATGTTTTTTCTCACAGTTCCTTCTCTATTTCAGAAAAACATTCCCCTGAGGATGATGTCACTGTCATCGAGCCTCCATCTTGTTTGTCAGGGAAGTTGTATGAAATGTTTCAGGACATTATGACCAAGCGTCCACTACTGGGAAAGTCTCATAACTTCCTGAGAGGCTTAGAATTTCATAAGGACTATATCCATCAGAAAAAATTTATTGAATGGAAAGGTAACTGCAACAAAGAGTTAGCTGCAGTGTGCAGGTAACATCTCAGATTTTTTTTTTCTAGACTTTGGAAATCTCATTTTTAAAGATATTTTCTCAGGGTTTGGAAATCTGCTGAGATGGAACTATGTTCATGGTGTCTGTTTCTTTAGGGTAACAGGTTAAAATGAACTAGTCCATGGGCCAGTCTTTCACCTCCTGAAGATATCTGTAATTTGTGTCAGAGCATGCTCTTCTACAGTAAGTTTGTCACTTTGCATAGGTACAGTAGTCAAAAGGTTCAGAAGGGGTAGAATCTTTTGAGGTCAAGAAACAAAGGTAACACCGGAAACATAAAATAGCAAGTTACTATGAGGATCAGATGAAGGAAAGGACGGGCTGCAAGCATGTAGTTGCCCATATATGTGCTAACTCTGCCTGATGATTTATCCATCCAGAGATCTCTAAAGAGAGATCTTTCTGAAGGGTTAAAGAATGCTTCAGAAACAGAAATACCAAGATCCAACAACAGAAACTTAAAGCCACATAGGTTTAGACTGTATATATTAAACAAACAGGGTGCGTAGACTTGATGTATAAACTGAACAGCAGTTTTCTATGGCCTGCGCTCTGTAGGCAGGCAAAGTAAACAATCATGATAGCTTTACCTCAAAATCTATGAAACAATCTATGAAATGATAGCAAGGTGATGGAGCTGAGGTTTTGTGCATCAGAAACCTTCCTGTAACCCCAGCGTCCTCATTTATTCCATGAGCAGGTAGCCATACGGGAGGACCCCACATTACTAAGGTTAATTTGACTTTAGCAAGAAAACATGTGTTCTCTGTCTCCTCTGAGTCCTTCTCTTTGGCAACTTGTGTTTTCTCTCCCCTGTTTCATGCAAGTTACAACACTTTTTGTCCCTGGCTGCCATTGCTATATGGTTTGGTGACAATGGCAAGAGATGGTGGAGATTTTCTGTGGATTAGAGCCCAAAGTGTGCTAATTGCTTTCAAAATATTCAGTAAACAAAAACTCCATGTCCTGAAAGAGTCTGTTCAGAGAAAACCAGTGCGAGAAGGAGAAATCGAGTAGCATAAAAAGGGTGGGGGAGAGAAGGAGCAAGCGAGTAGCTTAAGAAGGTGGCTGAAGGATAAAGTTGTCAGTCAGTAAATGTTAAAAAAAGATTTTTCCTTGTATTTGCTGACTAGCAATTTTGTAAAGGCAAATGGGTAGAAGCAGATTTCAAGGAGGATTTGGAGGAAGAGAGCATAGGGACACCAAAGACTACCTCAGGTAGATATTCTACAAATAAAGTAAAACAAGTGGAAACCATGAAGTCTGTAGTGGGAAAAGGGAAACTGAAAGTCTGGAGTGGGAAAAATTAGAAGATTTTGTATCCTCTTTTGGCTGCCTGCATGAGAACAAGCTAAAACCAAGTTTGGATCCATCTCTAGAAACAAGAGGAGATGCCAGCTCTGTGAGCAGAAATTATAGTCTTGTAGTAGGTGAAGTCTTCAAAATGTAGCTGTGTTTTAAAGGTCCCTGCAGCTCAGGTTATCTGACACATTAAAACAAGACTATAAATGCCATGTGAAAAGCCTAATCTTCATGGTGAGAAATTTGAGAACTCATAGCCAGGAATTAGTGTAATGCATTTACAGTAGGATAAATGCTTTCAAGGGAATTCCTGAGGGAGGACTTCTTTAAAGTCCCTTTTTGGGTATGGGATGGAAGATGAGACTGTCCCCAGGGAATGTCTACTTCCAATTCACATACCCAGCCATGAATAAATGCTGCACAGTTCCATCTCCATGATAAGAAAATGGGGGTAACAGAATTTCAACTAAAAATACTCAGCAGGCCAAATAAAACTAAAAAGTATGCTCTGTTTCTTCTGTGAGGGACTGCAAGCAAATGTCTCTCATTACAGCAGAATCTGTGAATTCCCAGCAGCCATGAATGCTAAAATAAGCAAATAATTTTGTAAAGACCTGACAGTGAGGGAATGGAAAAAAATATGAGGTATTACTTCAAGCTGCTGTCAAACATTCCAGGCTATGGAACAAGCCGGAGTTATTCTGCGCAGTTTAAATCAACGCTACAGAATGAGGCCAAGGAGGCAGAGGGATCAAAAGAAGTGAAATGCTGGAACTTACCTGCAGTATTTCTGTGATCAACAGTTTCTTAAAATACCTAAGCACAAATGATTTAAGGCTCAAGAAGTCTGCTCTGGACTTTGCTTCCTCATTTTGTGAACTTGAGGAACACTCTTAAACCATTATTTTGATATTTAAAATCATGGCAAAATGTTTCTTTTTCCAGGGGAAACAATAGTGGACTTGCTGTCTACAGGGCAGGGTGGTGGGGTTGCTAGCAGAGAAATAAGAGTCTAGCTATCAGAAATTGGCTTTAGATCTCAACTTGCCAGTTGGTATAATCCCCTTTTGGCTCCTTTTGGTGTTGATGTGAGGGTACGTTAAAAAATACTAAAGCAATATTTTAAGCTGTTGGTAGGGGATGGTGTGTCCATGATGTGGTGTTTTTTTTCAGCATGGCTAAGATAATTTATATGAGACATCACTGAAAGCAGGTTGAAGTCAGATTTTTCACCCTGGGAGAGGAGTCTAATCCTCAGAATGCAAAAGCAAAAAAAGAGCAATGCAAAAGTGCAGTGATGTACTGCATTTGTTAGATTTGTTGCTACGCTCTGAAATTGTTTTTGTTGTTTGCATTTTTCCCAGTTCTTAGGGGAAAAAGAAAATCTGCTAAAGTCTGTATTCTGTGAAAAATCACTCCCCAGAGCAGCTGCGAGGCCAGTGGAGTCTCACGGCCAGCTTTTGGGAGTGTGCCTGGGGGCGTGTGGTAGCAGGCCAGAGATGCTCAGACGTGCAGTTTGGAGGGCGTGCTCCTGAGGCCATGTTTGTGGGCTCGCGTTATGGGGGGAGGTGAGCCTGGTCTTGAGGGCAACCAAAGGGCTGCCCTTAACATGTAGCACAGACAGAATTACTGACTCCTCCTTACCTACCAATGCAGCACTAACTATATTCAAAATGTTTTTCTTTTCCCTAACAATCTGACACCGCTGCAGAAATATCTTTGCTTGATAGATGTTGGCTATTTCATCAACACCAGTGGTGCAGCACTTTTCAAGCCAGAGAGGAATGTAGATGTCATTATCTCACTTGATTATGGTTTGGGGAATGTGTTCAAGGTGAGAAGATTAACATGCTCTGCTCCTTCCAGCCCTGGTAAAACTCGTATTATTAAAACTTTTAAGTAAGTGGCTGTCTAAGTCTTGATCAAGAGCGAACTCAAGAGCAAACCAGTCACCATATCTTGGAGGAGGAAAGAAACTTCCTTCAGGACCGGAACTATAGAAACTGTTAGGCTCTTTCCTCTATAGTGGATTGCAACATACACTTCCTAGGTTGCTCAGGGAATTGCAGTAACAATTGGTCGCTGGAGACATGGCCTTAGTCTCTCCTGGTCTGTCCTCATGACAAATTCCAAATGTGGCTTTTGGTCATTCTCTCTATCTATAAAAAAGGGTGATAAGAAGCATCTTCTGACTTATGGTGAGATGTGGCAAAAGGTAGGGTTATACTGTGGCTACTTTGGACTACACAGTCACTGCAGAGTGATTCTCGGGACTGAATTAAGTTGCCATAGTATTTCTATGATACCTCAGTAAACCTTATTCTTGTCTTAGTGTTAGCTATAAGGCAATGACATTCTGTGTCCACAGCAATTAGAGATGACATACAAATATTGCAAGATACAAAAAATCCCATTCCCCAAAGTGGAGCTAAGTAAAGAAGAAGAGAAGAACCCAAAGGAATGTTACGTGTTTTCGGATGCAGAGGACCCCAGAGCACCCATAGTAATCCATTTCCCCCTGGTGAATGACACCTTTAAGGAATTCAAGGAGCCTGGTAAGTTCAGTCAACAAAGCTATAGTTTTTAGCTGAATCTGGGCCATTTGTCTTTCCACAGCATGGATCTTATTTGTCCTTTGTAGCAACAGTTTTAAGCGAGGGCACAGCCCTTGTGTGAGTGAGACCATCCTGTCTTCTACCCCATACATGTTTATTTGTCTCTTCCACTGGGCTATGAATGAGCATACCCACACATCTGACAGGCCGGATTCAGGTTACTGCATTCAGCTCAAAGTGCATGAGTTTCCAGAGGAGAAGGAGGTGTTAACTCTTTTCCTGTTAACCTAGGAATGTTAACCTTCTCAACAAAACCAGGATTATGTTCCCCGGGTACAGAGTGAAGCTGTATCTCTTATCCAGTAAAACATGATGCAACAGAGGTAGCTGAGGCAAGTCCCCATGTCTCTACTGATTAGCATCCACGTCCTGCTCAAGTGGTAGGTTAGCAAACCACAGCAGACTCACTGATGTTGAGTAAGACACAGGACAGAACAAGGCTTTAAGCCACAACTCACACTGCAAGGCATACCGGAGAAGGCAGCACTTATAATGGTGAAATGTTCGGGAAAAGGTAGGGCCAGAATTCCTCCTCAATCTGGAAGAGACAGAGAAAATCTGCCAACTGCTTCTTCCCTCAACTTCCCCTTATCAATTTAAGGCCTAGCAGTAGGCAAGCAGGCTTGGCACTGATTACATCTCCCATACTCTCATGCCTTTGTGCCAAGCACTATCTAGATGGAGAGAATTAGCAAGTCTCTCCAGCAATAAGAAGAATGATGTTTGTGGCCCAAGAGTTAGACCAGAAGGAATGGGCACGTGGCTGCTAACAGCTGGGTCAGGTAATTCTGGTGTGAACATGCTCAGAAAAATAAATAGTAGTAGGAGGTGGAGGGCATGCAATGTTTAGTTGGCATAAGGGTAAGAAGCATAAAAGTTACTGATCGTCCTACCTTGGCCTAGCCAAGGTGTAGGTACAGCACCGTGGGAGAAGGAGGTTATTTCCTTTACTAAAAGGCAGTGAATAGAAAGAGCTGCCAGAAAAGCTCTGTTAGTCTGTGGTGTACACAAGGGAAAGCCTGTATTAGCTCATAGAGATGGGCTTTGTCCTGTGCATGCTAAAGAGCTTTGTACATGAGTTTGGCAGCCCTGTGCATATGATTAACAGACAGCAGGACCGTTAAGTTTCCCAGATAAAATAGATCATATCCTTTCTCCCTTTTTCCAGGGGATTCAACAACAGGCATGGCTTTGCTATGGGGCCATATGCAGCTGGGTTGGTCCTGTGTGGGGGGCCCAGCAGGGCCTGGGAAGTGGGGTCTGTCCTCAGGTGTCGTCTTTGAATGCAGGCATGAAGTAGCAAAGGCCATGCTAGAACAAGAGATCCTCAGTATAGACTAGGTTTTTCTATCTTGTGGGATACTCTGCAAAAATCAGACAGGTGATATCTTGGTGCCTGTGCTGTCTGACTTCCTTAACTTGAGACCTTCCTCTGTGCTGGAGCTCTTACAGCAATGAATGCTGAAGTTATCTCACACACCACCTTTTGAGTTATCAGGCCATGAGGAACCTCTGCTCTCCCTTTCTACTGCTCAACACAGCAAGACAGAGCATTCACTTTCCTTCCAGCTTTACCCAAAATAATATTGTGGTACTGGGACCACAGCAAAATGGAGGCCTCTGAGGGAACATTTGGGGAAGGTTGTGAATACCAGTGAAACAGGTTAAGTAAGTAAAGCTCCTTTTCTGCTATGATGTTCACCAATGCTCAGAGAATATGTGCAGTAAGATATATATCAATAAAATAACATTTAGAAACTCTATGGATGAACAGAGGAGATACCCACTAGAGGGAACTAGGCTTGTTAGGTGGAGGCTGGAGATGGTCCAAATGGCAGTGTGCAGTGAGATACGGCCATTGAGCAGTGGTTAGCTAGCAGGTAAAACATGTAAATGTTTTAGAGTCTCTCTGAATGAAAGATGGATGAGATTATGCAAAGCAAAGCACCCACTGCAGTTTCTCAGCGCTCCAGGCTCAAATCTGTGAGCTGTGACGCTCACCTGCGTGTCTCTGAGCAGCCGGTGGTTCATCAATCAAGCTGACAGCCAGCAACTGATGTGGGTGGTTGGGGGAGGAGGGACCTTGGCAACCTGCTTGCGTGGATTTCAAGTTTAACAGTGGAGCTTTTCATTTCTAGATGGCTGAGAGACACCTTGTGGAATGTGGGTACTTATTTTTCTTGCTTTTAACTATTTAAATTCTAGAAAAGAGAATCAGCTTGTGAAGTGCCCATTTACAATGCAACTATAGACTCTGCTCTTGTGTGCTTGAGGCACATGCAGCTGTATCCGGATGTGGATAGCACAGATAATATGGTTCTCTGAATACTGGGAGGCTCAATGAATTAAAAAATTTGACATTTTTAATACCGCCACTTGTAGTGACAGCCTGTGCTCAGCACCCTGAGATCATACTGCCCAGAAACCACTAGGTTAGACTAAAACCTGCTATGTCTCAAGCAAAATTCATGTGTCATTTTCACGCAGTTCTGGTAGACATTGTAAGGAGTATCTCAGCAGTCTGTTCGTAGCCCCACTGACGGTCATCTCAAAACATATTTGTGGTTTGGGCTTATTTGGTTCAGACTGTAAGGATATAGGTAAAAGACAGAGAAAAAAAAAGTAACTCTAAACATTTTGTAGAAGCATAAATATGAGGCTGCTGAAATCCCTGGTGGAGGTAATGATTCCTGACAGCCCTGCTGGGGCATTTCCAGGTCTGAGCTTTAGCAGGACAGGGAGGGAGGAGCAGGTGGGAAAGCTGACCAGGAATGGCTCTTTCAAGCTGGGGCAGGGGCAGTCTTTCCTGGAGGCTGTTAACAGTAGATTCTGCCAAGTAGATCAGTCCTCTCCAACACCACATGTTTTGTGCTCCAGATTCAGCTCACTGTGGTGGCTTTTGTCTTTCTCTGCAGGGGTAAAGCGCTGTCTCTCAGAGATGGAAGAAGGCAAAGTAAATCTGGAGAACAACTGCTCACCCTATTACCTCATTAGGCTAATCTACTCCTCTGAAAATTTTGACAAACTCGTGAATCTGAGCAAATACAACATCCTCAATAACAAAGACCTGCTCCTCCAGGCGATCCGGAGTGCCGTAGAACGGAGGAGAAGCGGCAGGACTGGGAATCTCCCCAGCCACTCTGGATCTGGATACCACTAGGCTGGGTTTTTGCACTGTTCCCCACTGAAGGCTACAACAGTCACATTACAACACATCACAGTCACATTATAACATGTCACAGTCACATTACGACAACATCACAGTGCACGTTATTTGCAGGAAACTGAGGAAGCCTGTACATTTCTCATCTTGCCTTGTTCAAGTTCCTAGCTTTCAAAAGGGTTTATTTAATGTCCTTCCCCCCCGACTTTTCAGACTGCAGGAGCCTCACACTGTGGTCTTAATTGTTAATAAATTAGGGTCCTGGTTAGCAGAGACCTTCCAGGATCTCCTCGATGCTATAGAATATGGTGGTGGTGATATAGTGATGGTAGTTCTTTATATGCGCCTGTCCCCTCAATCCTGAGCCCATTGTCGGTGTCTTTTCAATGCTTCGTTACAAACCAAGTCCTGGCCATTTGCATTCAGTAATGTCCAGATTTTCAGATAGGCTGAGCAGCTAGAATTTGCACTGAATTGGTGGGCTCAGCTTTGAAGTCAGGCCAAAGAGTCATATATATCTGTGCACAACGGCCAAACTGCAACGCGGACATTGCATTTTGTCTGGCCGATTCCCCTTGCTGATTTAGAAATTATTCCTTTTTTCCATTCCCCTGCAAGAGTTTGGCACAGAAATGCTGCTCCATACTGCCACGACGGGGGCAGTTACATTTCAAGGAGCGAGGACATTAGCTGCAGAGAGCGAGTATGGTTCTTTTGAGCGTTGGCTGGAGGAAAAATCTGCATAAAGGTATCAATGATTATATTTTTGATTTATACGGGTGGTGCCTTTATGCATTAACATGTCAAAAGCCTGAAGCAAGCTTTTGACACCAGAAACTTGAAGGGAACAACTACCATAGACTTAAGTACGTTTAATTTAATAATCATGACCAAGACATAAGCTGGTGCTCCTTCATGTAAACTGAATGTAGAATAACATAACTTGTTAACAGAGTGCATAGCCATGGTATTTTCACACCCAGAAGATTTTTTTCCCTTTGCAGTGTTCTACCTCTAACATCATAGGCAAGATATTTTTAATAGGTGCTACACTAAAATAGAGCTCAAACGAAAAAGAGGAAATTCTTTATCACACCTCCTTGCTAGAGGAAAATATTTGGAAAAATAACTCCTGGTTTTCATTTGCTTTGGAGTGCAGTGAAAGACATTGCCTTGAACTAGGAGCTTGGAACATCTTTATAGCCCTCCACTATATTAAAAAGATGGTAGAGAAGGTTGGTGAGCAATCCAAAACAGAACTCCACACAAGTCAGAGAAGTTTCCAGACTTCATAACACCAAAGGATTTGGACCTGCTTCTGGCTTATTTAATCCAAACACAGCATATTCATCAGGACCCTCAAGGAAAATCTTAAACATTTCTGCTGTGTTGGAAATTTACTTGATATCTAGAATCAGTTTTACTTGAAATCCAAAATAAGGTGAAGAAAGAGAAACAGGGGCCTGCCTTTTTGGTATATGCAGACAGTACTCAAGCTGAGAGGGAGAGCATTTACAAAAGGCTTCATTGCCTGAACCCTGCATCCACTAAACGCTTCTGCTGCTGCGAGCAGTGGCAAGGAATAAGCCTCAGCAACATTCCTTGTACGATGCTTATTTGCCAAGCTAAGGAACACCACGCAAAACCTGCGGGGTCTTAACAACTGGAATGCAACTGTACAACTGAATTCAGACCATGAGACGATAAGAACTAATCACATACCGGCTGCAAGAAAAAAGCAAAGAGCCATTTTGAGTCGAAAGGTGAGATGGCAGCGGGGGGCTGTCTCAGAAGGGGGGTCCTACCAGCAGGATCTGTTACCTTCATGTAGGAGAGCAGCACGTCCTGGCACCGTATGCCGTGGTGTAGGTATATGCGCACGCAAGCACGGCGGCTGCGTACACACGCGTGCATGGGGCGTGCACTGTTTTCATGCTCCTCTGGCTGGTCCTGTAAGGAAACCCCTTCCTATAACCCGCTTGCACAGAGCAAAATCTGATTCCAGCGTGACTGCGAAGAGGCTGTGTGCTCCCACGTCCTGTGGCCCGCTGCATCCTAACTCAGCTGGGCTCTGGCACTTGGCCCCACAGCCTGTCGGTGGTTGACCCCCCCGCTCGCCTCGGCCGGGCAGCGGGAGCAGGAAGGATGGACAAGGAGTGAGTGACGCCATCGCACTGCCTGTCTCTGTGCTCTCACTGCGCTGGCGCGCTCGCGGCGTCGAATTATTGCTGGCGTCTTCCGGCATTGTGCTAGGTGCAAAGGGCTGAGCTGGAGGAGAGGGCTGGGGGCTGAGCAGCTTGTGGGGAGCCCCAGTAATAGCAGCTGATAGCGGCGTTGCTGCTGCAGTGGTTGAAGGACTCAGCTGGGTGAGGGACGCTGGTGTTCTCTGCCACAGACTGGGATTTCTTTTGACACTGAACCAATATCTAACTGAAGCTGGAAGGCCTGGCCTTCGGGAACAGAGGTTCAGGGCAGCCCCTGCTGAGATACAGCGGATTCGTCAGGAACAAGACCACTAGTGACGTTCTGTAATTGCCTTTCATTTACCTATCGTCCATACTGTAAACGGGAACACCGTTTTACCTCATCTGCCTAATTTTTATGCTCTGCTGCTGCAAAAAGATATCCCTGCTCACGGGCTACAGCGAGCGATCCGTAGCCCTCGTGAACCTTGGCAGCACGTGCCCAGCAGCGAGGCAGCTCAGCCACGCTGAGAAAATCGGGTCTCCCGGAACGCTCCACAGGCCGGTACCTGGGGCCTGTTCGGTGCGTTGGCAGCGT
>NW_010541344.1:88419-89151 GCF_000687285.1 Phaethon lepturus | reverse complement strand
GGCCAGTGCGGCCAGAAACGCCCACTCAAGTGTGAAAGAGCCAAACCCCCCCCGGGTTTTCAGATAACCCACGGTCAGTGGGAGATTAACTTTTCTGAGGGACTGTTAAACGCTGTTGTAGAGCGGCGGAGGTGGGAAGGTGGTGTGACTCCCCCTTGGCCAGGGGAACTGTCACCCGGGGTTGTGCCAACACGTGAAGGAGGGCCGGGGACTGCTGTCCAGTCTTGCAGCCGAGGGGCACAGACAGGCACCTGCCCCTTGGTCTCCTTGGGGGCCCCCCTGGAGCCTTAAATGATAATAGTTTTTTAAAATATATTTTTGCATTTCAGAGACTGAAATTATGTGAGGACTGTGTCATTGCCCGTAAGAGGGGTTTTGTTTGTTTGTTTTGATTGGGGTTTTTTTGTTTGTTTGTTTTTGGAGCATGGGATTGAGGGAGTAAGTTGCTGGCCTGAGAGTGTGGCAGGAGGACCCGGAGGGCATTTGCGAGGGCAGCGGCCGCGAGAGGACTCTGCAGGGTGGGGGGACCCACACCTGGCACAGTCTCATCCACGCAGCTTGTTGGGAAGCGGTGGCTAGCACGTGCTGTCCCCCAGAGCACACCTGGGCTCTGGTTCAGAGCGTGCTAATTTGCACAGCCCAAACCCTACGAAGCTATGGAGACGTACGGCTGATCTGTGCTCAGGTTTGCTCCTTGCTCCTTGTTTCCTTTAGGGTGCACGTGGAGTCTTA
>NW_010541344.1:8527-88388 GCF_000687285.1 Phaethon lepturus | reverse complement strand
CACTGAAGCGGCGTGTGTTTGTTCCCCAAAGGTTGTGTGTTTGTCCCTCGTCCCCAGTCTTGCCGGGCCTCGTGCCCCACGCTGTCGAATGGCTGTTTGCACAGAGTGCATGAAAACAAAAGCAGGCACTGGGAGGAGAAAGCTGTCTCTCTCTGCGTCTCACCATAAAAAGGTGTGTGTGAAAAGGCACATGGCATGCTTATAGACTGGGCCTTGCTCTTCTGCCATTAAGTGTGCAACCTGTGCAAAAACCGCATCCGAAATGCACCCCAGATCACTGCTCTCAGGTGAACGTTCTGCTGGAAAACCCCCACAAATACAGAGCTTGCTATCTGCTGCCAAACGCAAAGGAAACAAAAGTTTGTTCTTATAACTGTTAGCCACTCTTGAATTGCTTGCTTGTGTCTTTTAACCGTTTAATAATACATTAATTAAAAATAAAATATTGCAAAAGAGCACCAGACCCATGAAAGTCTTTACGCACTTAAACACAAGACTACGTTTTCCCCAGCTGTATTAGCACTACTTAACGCTAGGTGCCTGCTGAGCACTTCGTAGGGCAGTTACTGGTTTCAAGATCGGGTGGAAAAATCAGAGAGAAGATGTTCTGCTTTACAAAGGCATTGAGAGCCTGGAAAAAAGTGGGACAAAATCTACCTCCTGTGGTAAAACCCTCTTCAGTGGAATGGCACAAGGCAGGGCAGGAAGGCAGTTGTACTGAGCCACAGCTTTATTGTGCCTCCTTGTGATTTGACTTAAATATGTATGGTAGTCTGCCTTTCACTGAACTTTACTGTTATCAATTAAATGGTGAGTTTAAAATACCTAAGTTAAAAAAACAAGGTTTTTTGTTGTACAAGCAGTTAAAAATGATCAAAAATAAAGGAAAATGCACCAGTTTCCCATTTACTTTTATTTGCTGTATTTTTTGTGACAGGCAGCGGCTCCAGCAGAGGTACAAAAAAAAAAAAGTAATAATTAGATCACCTTGTTGGATGCGAGTGACTGATCTGAATCAGTCTGAACACAAATTTAAACTCTAGGTGTCGCATGTACCCATAAAGTATTTACGTAAACCTGGTGCTATGCACTTTCCTTCCCTCCCACTGGAAAATTAGTCAAGGCAGAGAAGAAAACTGGAAGCAAAGAGCAAGAGCCATGCTTCAGGCTGGCTAAAAAAGGACTGAGGCTGAAGTCCTTGTCAGAGGAGTTAAGGATTTGAAGCTTTGGTTTCCACTTCTCAGGGAAGAGCCCCCAGCCACTACACTCTTCTGGGTTAAAAAAATGCCATTTCTCCCCAGCTTCATGCTAGGTAAATTTTTTTTGGCTCAGAAACAGAGATAAGTAGGGGAAAAAAAAGATATTCTTCATCATGATTGCACAGTACCATCCCTAGTGGAGCCTGAACTCCAAATGGTTGCACCAGCAGATAATTAAGCAAAGAAGGGCTAAACAGGCCCCACACCATGCTGGGGCGTTCATCTGGTCACTCCGTCATCAGCCTCAGGAGCCTGGGCTAAGTCTGGCATGGCAGGACTTGGGTCTGTGTCTCGGGTGAACGTCAGCGGGTTATTTTGTGATGCACCAGGAGTCTCTTTCTTTTCCCTTTTGGATCTGCTCTGCTTCATCCCGTCTGGTGAAAAAAGCGAATTCAGAATCAGAGAGCTGAAACTTGCTCGCCACAAACCCACGGCGGGGGGTGGACCGCCAGGCGTGAGAGCGTTTGGTCTCCGCAGGAAAACACGTGCCCAGCTTTAATGGCATGCCTGCCACTTCCCTGTATTATTTATAGGCATGAGGATTTAAAATACATGAAGATGAGAATCCCAGCTGAACCCTCTTGCATATCCAGGCTGAGGCACAGTAAAAGAAACCACAAAGTCACCAGCAGCCCTGTGCCACATGCTGTTCTTCCCAGCTTGGACTTCTCCCTGGAAGAGCACTGGCAGTCGCACCTCTGCCCGTGGGGAGGAGCTATGTTTCTAAAACCACACTAGTTGCTAAGTTTTCCCTTCTTGAAGAGAAAGGAGGAATTTACTGTCCACAGCTGCTAACAATTTCCAGGTATAGCACGCCACTAACACCCCATTCAGACAGGACCTTTCAAGAGAAAAATGACCTTAAGCAGCCCTGGTGTATAGACAAATTGGTTTTGTAGTGGCAAAAGGGGTGGGGAAAGGAAAGAGTAACAGTCATTTCAGGTCAAAACCTCCACTTCCCAAAACAACCAAGCCTGTCTAACCTACAGCGTACAAACAATCCTGCTAAACTGTTCCTATCAGCGTTTTTAATTGGTTTGGGTGCTGTGCCGTGACTAACGCCGGTAACATGCCCCAGGACTGACCCGTGCCAGGTGGAGTCCTCCAGGGACACGCAAGGGCTGGGTCTGGGCAGGAATTAGGGCATCGGAGTGGTCAGCAGAGCTCGCTGCTGTGCTTGCACATCTTCCCTTGAAAGCTTGGGGCATTCAAATATGTTCTGGGGAAAAACATGATATTCGTAAACACAGAATTATATTAGATAGATAGGCTTTTGGTTTGGGTTACGGGGGACGGATGGACTTGCGTGCTTGGCATCTCCATGAGTTTCTTCATTTCACATGCTCAGGGTCCTTGGAAGAACAAAATCTGCAGCTCCTGGCTTTCATCCTCCCAGAACAACAGTTACCGTGAGTTTTCTTTTTGTGGGAACGCAGGGTTGGAGCAGTCACGTATGTCTATCCCGGATTTCCCTGACAGAAATGTGTAACAAACATTCAACTCATTGCACCTCTGCAATGCCCCATGTTTAGGGACGCAAGTGTTTTCCTAAAGCCTCAGAATGATTTTCTGTTTGATACCAGAGGAGGGAGAAAATAGACAAGAGTCCTCCCTCCCAGAAACGGCACGCAGCTTCATATTATAGTCCTGCTGTGGAAGAATATCATCCTATGTATGTGGCCAGGTCTCTCAATGCTAATGCCAATATATTCTCTTCAGGCAGCAAGATACCTTGGGCATGGAATTTAGCTTTCTGCTTCAAGCATTGACAACCAATTAATTGATACGAGTACTACAAGTAGCATTAAAACTGTAACTGTCTGCAATGATAAACTACCAACCAGTATATGTTGCAGCGTGACAAATCCAGGCAGAACCTTAAAAGAGGCACGGGCACATGGAAGCAGCAGTTTTAATGATGGTAATGACATTGTTAACAGAAAATATAAGCCACATTCATGGGATATAAACCAGTTCCTGAAGGTACGAGAGTTATTTGCAGGAGGGAGAAGGAGAGAATTAAGTATCCAAGCATGGAGCACAATCAGGTTAAGACTGGAAAGCCAAACTGGTCTCAGTGCCTGAGAGAAAACTACGTGACATCGTTGCTTCAGTTTGTTCCCAGCCGATTCCTGGCAGCCGGCACTGTCATGGTCAAAAGATACACGGTCAAAGTAAGTTTGGTAATTTTATCCTTGAGCCCACTACCCCCTTCCTGCCGATGCGTCTCAAGGGAGGTCCGTGCAGCACGGTGTGCGTCTCCCCTCGGCCTCTGTGGGGTTTCTGTTGGGAAAGCTTCTCTGGGATGAACAATGTCGAAACGTTTCACGTGCATCCCAGCTTAAGCGCCGCACTTCCAGCAGTTATCGCTGGCAGAGTCTCGCTTACGCCTGGCGGGGAGCAGTGGCCGGAGCCAGCTGAGCTGCCGCCGCAGCGCGCGGCACAGCGCCAGGGCTGAAGCGTGCAGGTAAGGACACGGGACCGGAGGTGCAGGGGTGCGGGGATGGGGAAAGGAGCTCGGCGGAGGCGGCTGGAGGTCTCGTTTGGGATCGCATGGCACATGAGCCTTCTGCTTTGGGAAGCCAGACTTGGTAAAAGCACCGGGACTGGGCCACTCGGCTGGTGAGGTGAGAAGGCCACTACCTCTCTCCTGTTAGGAAAATCACTGAGAGACCTACACTACAACGTAAAATGTTTTAAGGCATTGCCCCTGTAATTCCTGGTGAGTCTCAGCTTACCTGTGGGTGTGGGTGCCTGGAAACCCAAACCCCGCTCATTCTTCAATGACATTTGCAATAATGCAATAAATGCTTACATGTAATAATGACAGGCTTCCAGCTCCTAAGCTACTTTTTTCAAGCCCTCCTCCTCCCATCCCTCTGGCAAATGGCAAAACAGGTGTTTACCTCTTTATTTGCCCATTATAGTGGTAGATGCAACCCCTCTGAAACAGTTGCAGAAACTACCTTTGAAAATTGACTATTTATAACTCAGCAAAAACAATTTTACAAATGTGACTTTTTCTTAGTAAAAAGTCACGCTTTCTAACCACCAAAATTACAGCCCATCCAGATCTGATGATAATTTCAATTTCTTTTTATTGTTGAAACGATTTACAGTGGAATATCATAAACTGCACTGATGCATTGGCAGGTGCAGAAAGACAAGCTTACACTCACTGATTTAATCCCATGGCATTTTGCATTTCGAATGTGTGAATCACTTTTGAAAGGTAGAATGTCTTCCTTGTAAGAATCTGGCAAACTCTGAAAAGTTCATTTTATCAGGAAATAACTGCTTTCTTGTTTGCTTTCTTCCTGGGAGTGACAGTCAGGTGTCTGCCAAGGGAGTTTTTTTGTCAGATCGTAGACTGAGGTTACGTCTTACATTCAATAGCTGTGACTTTGCAGAGTGCCATTCAGAGCGCTACAAAAAAAACTCTGTTATGCTGAAGCTGCCCTAAACTGCACAGCCGATTCAATGGGTCCTTTACGTCAGCACCTCCAGGCAAAAATAGCGCATGAAAACATCATAAGATGAGACAAAGCATTAAGTGCAATTATCTTTCGTCTGTGGAGACTGGGGATCAGGTTGCAGTTAGTTATTCTTAGTCTGATCTCATCTAAGACCACAGTAGGGCAATCTGGTGTGCCCGACGATCCCGGGGAGTGAGGTACAGACCTGACAGCATCTAATGCCTCTCATTTGTCAGTATTAAGCTTAAACAATTTAAAGACTGAAGTCTTGCACAGGCCTGCAGCTCTGGCCACCTGGATTGTTACAGTTCAATCTCTGAAAATGGTGACAACATTTTTCTGCAAGTTGCTTCCATTTGATTAGATGATCATTCCTCTCTCTCGCTATATACTTTTGACTTACCGTCTAGTTTCCAACACAACAGTGTTGTGAAAAGAATGAGACCATTTTATTCAGAAAAATGCCTGCAGGCCATGTTCTTATTTCACAGTAAAAAACTTTTTAAAAGATACTTTTTTATTTCATTTGTTTCTCCTTTCTACCATTTCTTCTTCTATCCTTTCTATCATATCTTTCTCATTCTATCAGGCTCTATAATTTCTTTAACTGGGGTCAGTGACCTAGTTTAGGGCCTCGTCTTTGAACTCTGATCCTTAATCTTAGCCACTGAAAAGGAACTAGTAACACAGCATCACTGTTGGGCAGGTGAGTTTGGAACACAAGTGTCTCCTCACACAAGTATACGCGTGTGCAGGCATGTGTGTGGATGTGCACGTGTCTGGCCATCAAGAAGGTTCTGTCTGGTTCCCTGTAGGAAAAGATTCAGTCCAACATACCTAGTCACTTACTTAATCCAGCGATTTCATGGCATTATTGCCCAAGTTTTTATTCTAAGTTGTTCCATTTCTCTGCTCTGTCTCCCATTAGGGAGCGAAATGGAGGAGAAAACCTAATGATGGACAATATGGAAAAGGCTGAGTTATTCCATACATTTTTTTTCTTTGTTCTTTTCTTCTTTTTCTTCTCAGTATTCATAGGTAAAGCCTGGTCCCAGGCCTCTGTGTGTGCCAGCATGGTTAGGGAAGGAGTTGGGACACCCAACATTGGGGAAGCAACAGATCGGGGTCTGCTTAGAGAAGCTAGATGTTCAGTAAGTGCCGCACTAGCAGGCTCCGTGACTCTCAGAGTGCTGCTCTGTTACCTACGAAGCCTTATGGTGGCTGGAGGAGGTCTCTCATGACCTCAATCCAATGTGAAGGCAAGAAAGGATCTGGTAAACTATATACGAGGCCAGTCAGCATCACCACAGCCACCAGTGAGATCATGCAGCAAGTCCTCCTGGACTTCATTCCGAGCACATGAAGGACAAAGCAGCAATCAATCAGGAACATTCAGCATGGCTTTACTAAGGGAACATCAGGCTTGGCCCATGTAATTGCCCTTTGTGTTGGGTTTGTGTGGCCAGGTTTTGGTAGCAGGGGGGCTGCAGGCGTGGTTTCCGTGAGAAGCTGCTAGACGCTTTCCCTGTGTCCAACAGAGCCAAGGCCAGCCAGCTCCAACATGGACCCACCGCTGGCCGAGACCACCAGTGATGGTGGTAGTGCCTTTTGGATAACACAGTTAAGGGAAAAAAAAAACCCAAACCAGAGAATTGCAGCTCGAGAGAGGAGTAAGAACATATGGGAGGAAGAGCTCTGCAGACACTAAGGCCAGTGAAGAAGGAGGAGGAGGAGGTGCTCCAGGCACTGGAGTAGAGATTCCCCTGCAGACCATCCCTTGCAGCCCAAGGAGCTCCACACTGGAGCAGATCTCCACCTGCAGCCTGAAGTCCAGGCTCCAGTCCACCTGCAGTCCATGGAGGACCCCATGCTGGAGCAGGTGGGATGCCCAAAGGAGGCTGTGCCCCGATGGGAGCCACTGGCACAGGCTCCTGGCAGGACCTGTGGACCCGTGGAGAAAGGAGCCTACGCTAGAGCAGGTTTGCTGACAGGACTTGTGACCCCATGGGGGACCCAGGCTGGAGCAGCTTGTTCCTGAAGGACGGCATCACATGGGAGGGACCCAGGCTGGAGCAGTTCGTGAAGAACTGCAGCCCGTGTGAAGGACTCAGGTTGGAGAAGATTGTGAAGAACCGTCTCCCGTGGGAGGGACCCCACACTGGAGCAGGGGAAGAGTGTGAGGAGTCCTCCCCCTGAGGAGAAGGAGCGGCAGAAACAACATGTGATGAACTGACTGCAACTGTGGAGGAGAGAGAAAATTGGGAGTGAAGTTGAGCCCAGGAAGAAGGGAGGGGTGGGGGAAGGTGTGTTAACATCTGG
This sequence comes from Phaethon lepturus, assembly GCF_000687285.1. Classification (NCBI taxonomy): domain Eukaryota; kingdom Metazoa; phylum Chordata; class Aves; order Phaethontiformes; family Phaethontidae; genus Phaethon; species Phaethon lepturus. The sequence continues at coordinate 81,334 of NW_010541344.1, read as the reverse complement.
GTTTAGTTCTCATTGCCCTACTCCGATTTGATGGGCAGTACATCCCACTAACTTCCCCAAGGTGAGTCTGTTCTGCTTGTGACGCTAACTGCTGAATCATCTCTCCCTGCCCTTATCTTGACCCACAAGCTTCTCGTTATACTTTCTCTCCCCTGTTCAGCTGAGAAGGGGAGTTATCACTCCCCTTTGGAGCAGCTTTGGTGGGCACCTGATGTCCAGCCAGGGCCAACCTACCCCACTTCAAGGTGAAATGACTGGGTATCTGGTCATGTGGAGAAAAGTAGATGTAATGTACTTCAGTTTTAGTAAGGCTTGTCCCTTGTCTCCAAGGGCATTCTCATCTGGAAGTTGTGGAACTCTTGCTGGATAAACAGACTGTTAGGTAGCTTAGAAACTGTCTGAGCTACCTTCTACAATGGCAACAATTACTGACTTAACTTTTAGACATTGGCTGGTGACAAATGGAGTATTCTGGGGTAAATACTGTGACTAATATTGTCCTATTGTCCTGTCCCACTGACTTCGGCAGCAAGCTGTACAGCGAGGTAGAGCACATCTTCAGTACATTTGGGGACAATACTAAAAAATCAGGGAGTGGCTGGCATCATGACAAATGGCAGATCTTCAGTCCTGAAGGACTTCAAACAAACTTGAGGATGGGACCAACAGAAATCTCATGAAGTTGAACAAGAAAAAGTGCAAAGCTCAGCACCAGGTGCAGAATATGCCCCTGTGTCAGCACAGACTGCGCAGCAACTGCCTGAGTAGCAGCTCTGCTGAAAACGTCCGGCCATTGCAGTGGATGCCACGGTCACTATGAGTAAGCAGTGCAAATAAAGAAAACCTCATAATGGGCTATGTCAAGAGTGTAACCCCCCTTTAGTCAGGCGTGACGAGGACATACATGTAATATGGTGAACAGTTTGGGGAAGCCCACTTCAAGAGCGGGGAGCAGAGAGACTGAAATGGGTGTGGTGGAGGCCTACTACTGCAATGATCAGGCGTTTGAGGGCACACAGTCTATGAGGGATAACTGGTAGAGTTGCACTTGCTTAGTCTGGCAAAAGAGAAGACTGCTGAGGAGCAAGCACTAAACAGGTCACCCAGAAAGACTGTGGAATTGCCATCCTCAGAGGGTTTTTAAAGCTTGTCTGGACAAATCCATACCTGCTCTGGTATTGATGATTATTTGGCTTTGAGTAAGACACTGAATTACAGACCTTCAGAGGTCCCATCCCGCTGACACTTCTGTGTTTAGCCCAAGGGACAGTATCTTTTCCACGTAAGCATGATACTACTTGGAAAAAGAGCAGGCTCGTACTGATGTGGTCACCTGTCTTTATTGCACTGCTGCTGCTGCTGCATCATAGGACATGTTTTTTCCTTCCTCCATATTTCCCCAAAAGACTATTACATAATTCCTACTCAAACCAGCTTCCCGATAGGCTGTTAATCAACATGGTTCTTGGTCTTTCTGAGAGCAGTGGTCTGGGGACTAGACTTCCTCCTTGCTATCCTGCTTTTCCTCTCGTTTTACACTGAAAGATTGATTGTTCATGCATTATTTTAGTTTCAGATTCCATTAAAAATGAGTAACACTGCAGGACTTCTTTTCCTGGTAACTTATCCAGAAAGAATTGGCAAATAGTTAGGGAATTGTTGGTTAATGTGTTGTAAAAATGAAAGATAGTGGAGACTCCAAAACACTGCAGGAATTATACAACAAACATTCCCTTTGAGACTTCTGCTTCTGTCATGTACAGAGTGCCCAACCCTCTTCAATCTTACCTGTTGATATCTGAAAAGCTGCTTGCAGGTGGTTGCTGTTCACTCACAGCTTTCACCTTGTGCTCTGCTCTGCTTTCTGTCTCGCAGAGCCACTTCACTTGGGCTGGCTGGCTGGCTTAAAGGTCCTTCTGATCTTCCATTGAAAGAGTAACTTGGAGTAGATACCACTTAGGCGATATGATGAATGAGAGTTGTTGTATACACAAAAGTATACCAGATGCAGTCCTGTTGAATTATATTTAATGGCTTTACTAGATTTAATACATAATTAAAATAAATTCCAAGGGTAGTGATTAATTTAAAACATATCAATACATTTTTTCCAGGGGGCTGGGTTAAGATATAATGGTGAAGGGTCTGGTATTAGAGGTAAATATCATTTTTCTCTTCCGGCTTCCGGCAGAGATGGAAGCAGTTTTGTTTTATTACCACTTTGTTCTAGGCTTAGGGTGGTGATGGAGGCTTGTGTCACTGCAGTCACATCTTCATTAAAATCTCTGGAAAATTCTGCAGACTCTCTCTCTGGTTTGATTTTGAAGGAAGGTGTTCTCCTGTCAACAACAGGCATCACCAGAAAATTAGGTACAATCTAGAGGAGTTTAAGTTGCTCTGTATATGTGAGAACTTGTTAGGAATCTAGCTCAGCAGCAAAAATCTACCAGGCAGAGGGACTAGGATTTCACATCATAGCCTGTAAGATTTTTTGCAGACTCCAAATGCAACAGAAATTGGTATACACTACAGGCCAAATTTCTGAATTTGGCTGTGTCTGTGTTTTCTATGCCCATGTTTGGATTCTCAAAACAGCCTTTGAGGAAAGTGTTCAAACAGTGCAGCTTTAGACAACTGGTTTGGCTCCTTAAATTAAGAGGCTGGGTTCCTTTCAGACCCTGCTGGAGAGAATGTTCAGAGGAAAATCCAAGGCACCTATTGCAGACTCCTGCTCCGACTCCCTCATCTGTTGGAACAAGTGTCTCTCCGTTGAGCATATAGGTAACCCAGTCTTCAGATACTTTATTTCAATAACTTTGATGCCTGCAATAGGTGATACAAGAATTCCTCTGGGTATCCCAATTTTGAGTCATCAACCACAGACAGGATACAGCTGACTATAGTGAGGCCCATTTTTAAAAATTGGCTGGTGGCACATCATAAATGACACAAATTACTTAAGACAGGGTCATACTCAAGAATAATGTATTTTACTGGATTAGTGACAGAGGAGTGGGACTTCTTGACATCATGGCCATCTCCCTTTGTAGGTGACTGCTACCTAAACGCAAACAGCACTGACATCTGTTCAGCCTTGCGGCACAGAGCCCCTACCTGAGGAGTGAGATTTTGCTGGTTAGTTTTTCAGCAGAGTCTCTGTCTGGAAAGTCCCACAGTCTTGTCTGGGAGGTCTCTGTGTTTGGGGTGAAAGGCTGCACCATCACTGTGGAATGTGATCTGTTACTGTGTCCTGCAGAGTGAGCGAACACAAATGAAAACCTTCTGAAGTAGTATGAGAGGCAGAGTTTGCCATTTCCGGGTCCGTAACAATTTTCTCTGAACATCATTGTTATAATTGTGCTTTGGCTCCCTTTCCACCTAGTGAGGTGTCCAGAAAGAGATCTAGATTCAGAAGAAAAGCTGTTGATCAAGATCTGAAGTAACTCCTTAATAAAACGATGAATATGGCCCTTGGGCAAGGCCTCTCCCTAGGAATAACCTGATGCCAGCCACAGTACAACTGAAAGGCTGCTTTGCAAGTTACCCTGGGTGTTCTCCTGATAGGTCATTACATCACAAGATGGCAGATGACTTGTGTTCTGTCTAACAGAGGCAAAAAGGACAGCTCAAAATGCCCCAGACTAAGGACACCTTCTCATTCTCTTCTCTTTCTCTCACCATCACTTGCTAAAAACACAGTTCATTTTTGAAGGAAGTGAGAACGTACCTATATTGTTCTGTAGTGATTGCAGCCAGTCCTCCATCAGTGTTTGAGAAGGTGCTGCGAAGAAATACTCTGCCCCGTCTCTCAGCCTGTAAATAAGGACAGAGGAGGTGAATTCTAGTTAGTCTTGCCTTACACCTTCTGTCCTTATGAGTGGGGCAAGCACTGTAAGACATTTCAGTTATGCCTCTTAACAACATACAGTCTTAGGTGGCTGTAGGTAAATACAACCGTACAGGTAGCTGTGTAGGTTTTTATTAGTGCGCTTCTCCATAAGACTTACTGCAACATGAAGGCGTTCTCTTTCCTGATGTAATTTACCAGCCTCTCACATTTGGCACCAGGAATGCTGAGGGACAGGAGTGTGGATATGTTCTAAAGGAAGATGAGATTAAAACAAAGTGTCTTCTGTGTCTTTTCTGCTGGGATTCAATTCCATACCAATCTGCAGGCTGACTACACACCCATACTATCTTTTTCTGCTTCTAACTTTGTGACTAGGATCACTGAATAGGAAGAACCACAGAGGAACAATGGACTATTGCATCGTACCTTGAAGGCAATTCTTTAATAAGATACTTTTTTTAAGGAATATGTTTGAAAATTTCCAAAAGCTTATTATTCTGTCATCTAGTTCGTATCAGTCGAACAGTTGTTGAATTTTCACTCAGCTGACATTTGAAAGAGAACTGATTACCCAACCCCCAAACCAAAGTGAATGTAACTCTATTTTCTTTTAAATGCATTTTTACATAGGTAAGCACAGAGATTACTAGAATGATTCAAAACCCAAATTACCTCAGATGCTTCTTTTTCATCATTATAGAAATCAAGCTTTAATCCATCAAGTTTTACGTAGAAGGATTTCCAAGACCTTGAGCCTGGCTACATGAACAGAAATGGTAATAAAATCCAATTATTAGTTTTATATCTTATTGGAGTAGTGAAATCTTTCATGTGCAGTTTCCACAGTAAGACAGGAGCTGCCCAGATTATGATCACAGAAGCTCTCTTAGTCATGACTATTCCTAGAAAAACAGAACCTGCTATAGTTTCTGGTGTGGGTGATTCAGGAAGGGTCTCTCTGTGAGTCAGGACTGAATAAATGACATAACTTGGTGCAAGCAACTCCACATTGTGTTGTGGTCAGTGACATCCCTTAGAGAAGGTGGGTAATCAAAGTTATGCCTCTCACTGGTCATGAAAATCTCCACTTTTTTCCCAGCTGCAATGCTGGGCACAGTCTAGTTTTGTTAAGTGCGTGCTTTCAATCTAATGTGGCAGTTGAATTCTGTTTAATTTCCCAAACTAACCCCAGTGGAATGGTACTGAACACTGTGCAAAAGTAGCTGCTATTTCCTACCCCAACTATGTACCACTGAAGGGTTAGCCTAGTGCCATGACACCCTTCTGGATGAAGGATCCTATTACTTGCGTATATTCTTATTTTGTTATGCCAGTGACTCAAGTTGAAAATTTGGTCATTCAGGAAAAGGAAGGAAAAAGTCCTGAGGAAGTTAAGTCATAGATTTTTCTTGTTTGGTAATATGGAATTTCAGTATCACAGCAGACTAAATTCAGTGTATCCAGAAGACAGAAAAAACTAAATTTCTCTTCCAAAAGATAGAGTCCATACCAGATTCAATTTTTTAAAGATATCTTTCAAGTTAACAGTTTCAGTGGAAATATTCTATGGGACAAACAATCCAAGACAACTTGATTACATTCAATACCTCAACAAACATTCAGACATTCAGATGCCTACAGATGGTGGTGAATATTAGAAAATTTCCTGCCCTGTTATGATCATTAGCCTACTGACCTGAAGTGATATTCTTTCCCAGGATGAGAATTTATATTTCAGTTCCATTCAGCCCTGGATTAAACAAACTGTTTCTTCAAAGATAAGCTGAAAACTTAATTCTCTTCTAGCACAGTTAGAAATTATAAGCATTGGGAGCATGTGAGGGCTTCCTCTGTCAACAAACCATTACATGCTGATACAGGGTCTTGAAGCTTGTGTTTCAAATTTTTTTTAAAATATTGATTTCCCCCCTTCCCCCCGATTGAGTTGATGTATTGAAGCCTGTATTTATAATTAGGGGAACATAATTAACATGTTCATACAGCCTAGGCTCTGATTCATAAATCCTTTAAACGTAGACAGACCCTGTTCTGCATGATTCCCATGACAGGCAAAAATTCCATTGTCTCTTTCTCTTAAGGACCTGATCAGGTACTGCCACAGTCAGTGGGCACTTCCTCATGCATTTCAGTGGTAACTGAATTAAATCCACAGTCCTGAGCTCCTCTTCAGCAAGACTTTATCCTGAAGAAGTCAGACCAGATCTGGACTATAACTCAAGGAAAGATGAATTAACCCAGAGTGATGGCATTTATTTCTACCTGTTGTCTTCCTGGAAGGAGCTGGTCTCTCTTTTCTAGGGATCCCTCCATGTGCTGGAGACATGCAGAAACCTGAGACACATAAGAGCATTGCTGTTTAACTTTAAAATGGTTCTTAAACATATGTTATAATTTCTGAAGGTCTTTCTAGATAAATTCCACACAGAGAAACTGATCTCTACTGCCTCTAGCCTTTACATTCACAGCACAGCTAGAAATCCTCTCTAGGTTGCAGTCACATCTCTGATATACTACCTAAAAGAAGAGAATTCATGTCCTTCTGGAACAATTTGCTCATAGAATTTGCTCTATCATAGTGTATTAATTAATTCATATTAATTTTATATTATTAAATAGAATTTACAACTTAAATTGCTAAAGTTATTCATATCATCCCTGCAATAATACCGAGTTACACTAATGTATAGTGTTGTACTAGTACACTTGAGTATGTGACAAATACATTCCTCTCAAAGTGCAAGAGGGGAAGGGAACAATTTTTACCTGTCCATGAGTTAACAGTGCATTTCCTGCCAAGGTGAGCAAACAGGAGTTGCTGGTTCTAGTCTTGCACCAGGTCAGCTCTTTGGCAAGGGTGCCACTAAGTCCTGCCTCTCGCTGACTTCTAACCTCAGTGAACACTAAGCACCACCACCTCACATAGAGGGTGTGGGTAAACCAGCAGTCTTGCCTCTGTGAGGCAGCATCTCCTGGCCCTTAAGTGCTCTCCTGCGTATTCAGCAACACAAATAACCTCTAGTTTGGGAAATTAAAACAGAAACCAATACAGTTGTCAAGACCTAGGCTATAAAGCTGAGCAAATTAAAAATGCTTTTAAGCTATACCTGGCTGCTTAAGTCAACTATCTTTTTGGAAAGTAACAACTGCAAAGGCACATAAGATGCCTCTTGCTGTTCGGATCCATGAGTGTATTCACTGAAATGCCCACTGTATGGTGCTCTTTATGACTTTCATACAGAACTTCCTATATTTCCTTACTTTAACTAGCAGAGGACAGCAGTTCTGTGAGGAGAGAGAATGGGAACTGAGAACCCGTGGGACTTACCGAAGATGTATTCTCTAATCTCTCCCAAGAGGAGTTAGATAGCAGTAAGTTTGGTGATTTATCTAGTGACCTTTGGCCAGGCTTGGGTGCAGTTGCCATTAGTTTTGTCTGCAGGTTGGAGAAAGAGGAGCCTCTAGCGCTTTTTTCCTGAGGTGATAAAAGGCCTGTGGCATACGATTCTGACAAACTGCTGCTGTGTTGCTGGCTTATGGGAGTAGGAGATAAAGGAGAGCTTAAAGAACTGTGACTTTCCAAAGATGTAGATTGTGGGCCCACCGTCTTTGGTGTACGTGGTGTGGTAATCTCACTGAGCTGCCTCTCAACTTTCATTTCTGTTTTGTTGCTGCTCAGCACTTCTGGGACTGCCCCAGCAATGAATTGTTGGGATGGCGATGGAAACTTTTCAACAGGGGAGAAAACAGTTTCAAGTGGGACCCTCCAGGACAGGCTGGGTAAGGGCACAGATGGCAGTGGTGTCATGCTCTTTATCTCTGTCACTTTTGGCGGTGTATTCCTTTTGTCAGATGTTTTTCTTTTCAGAGAGGGAACCCGTAAAACTCTGCCTTTATCTTTCTGCTCACTGTCTTCTGTGTCCACTTGTTTCAGAAGATTCATCTCCCTCTGTAGGACACAAGTATTACATTTTGAAAAATTACCTTAATTGCATCCATGGGTACTTACCTAAGATTTTTTTTTTTTGGTTTTTCAAATATACTCTCCTGGCATTGAATTTTAAGGCCTGTACCTCCATTGGCATTCTTAGAGTTAGAACTGAACTCAGCTGCTATGCAGAGAGCATTTTGTTTCCAAAACCATGAATACTGAGGGCAGTTAATCTCAAATGCAGTGAATCCTGCCCTTGCTAAGTTATTTAGAGGCTGCGTCTTTCATAAGCTCTAGAGAAACTATGCTTCTCTTTGGTGGCACTGCTTCTTTCTGTTTGCTGTAGGAACAGTGAGTATCCAGGGGTGTTCTCATCGAAAATTTTAGAGTGCAGGGCCTTTGTCCCCTCATGTAGCCAATTTGCAAATCACTGAACAAAAGGCAGACTCAGTTAAACTACTTTTTAGCCTAATGCCAAACACAAAAGCTATGTTTTGCTGGTTATTTCAGGAAAATAATTTTTAAAAACCCCATTGAAACAGTATCTGGTAGGCTGACTGAATGTTTTTGGTACTTAATACAATCCACTGATTGTGTAGAAGTGTAGAAGTCTGATGCCAGAAGGACAAAGGCCTATGTCTGCCTTGGTTTCCCTTTATGTTCAGCCCTTTGCTATCCTCTGTTGGACTCTCTTGATCCACATAAAGGTCTTGTTCTCAGCTGCTTTATCTGCAATATCTCAGCTTTGGTCACTCATTTACTCCATCTCAGCACAGGAATTCATTCTTACATGGAGTGACTGAGCCCCAAGCATTCAAGGAACCACATCATCCTGTCTTATACACGGCTCATCAACTTTCTACTTCTCACCTTAGTTTTCCTGCTGAGCTGAGCAAATTTCTCCTCCTGAGCTGCAAGCATCTTCTCAAAATCATGGTGTTTCTTCAGTAATTCCTCTACTTCAGACACTGAATCCTGAAAGGAAAAATTATCAGATACAGAAGTCCAAAATCAAATCCATCAGAAGAAATTATGCCTAGGTTTTTCAGATTTACCCATTTTATTTAGTCAAATGATGATTCTGAAATTTTTCTAATTGATTGTCTAAACCCGTGGTAGTCTTTGGAAAAATCCTAATTCACACACAAAAAAAGGTCTGTAGTTTGCAGTCTGTCTGCTGTACATGAAAAAAAGAGCTCAAATAACAACCTTTTTTTGCAAAGTCATGTGATACCGTGGCTTCCAACCATAACTATTTACATACAGATCAAGTACTTGGATTCCAGCTTGTGCTAGATGCAGATTTTATTCCTGCCCTACAACACATGCATGTTAAACCTCTGTCTTGTTCTCTGTTTAGTTTTCGACACCTGAGTTCATAACATTGATTTCCATCTTACAAACCATCAGAAGATAGTCAACAATGAGAAGAAACTCCAAAACTATGGATGCTGGTGTTTAAATAGGAATTTACAAGCTAGCTATCAAGCCATCTGTGTAAATCATGCTACTGCCCAACACAAGGTGGGGAAAAACACTTTTTCCTTTCAAAATAGACTTTCAGCATGACAGGGAAGGTTGAACCCTCTGCAAGTTATCTTATTATGTGAAAAAATGGTCTGGAATTCTCCACAGTTTTCTACCACTCCCTGGAAGCCACCACCTCCTGGAGCCCATCACCATGTAAAAGGCAGCAGCCATCCTGGGCTCACTTCTGTAAGAGGAAAGAACTCCTGCCCTTTGTAATCTCAAGGGTGCATTACTGTTTAGATTGTGATTAACTTCAGGCCCAAGCTCATACGTGCCCCAAGCAGTCTTTATATGCTAAGAGGCATTTCAATAGTGTTGCACTGTTGTTACTCACCCCATAGCTAGGATCTGAAAGAAAACTCTCCTTGGCAGCCAGCCATGCTTCTGCTTGTTCTAGCTCTCTGCGGAGCAATTGAATCTCCCAGTTTTCTTCATATAACTCTTTCCTCATGTCCCAGCTCTCCTTTACCTTCTTCATCAGCTCTGACAGCTCTAACAATTTTTCTTCAATCTAGAAAAATTACATTTGCAATGCCAGGAGGTGAAAAATCCAATCGGACTTTCATGTGACAGCCAACTAGCATGTAATCTGCCCTCATGATCCAGAAGATGACCTCTAGATAACTTTGTGGTGTTAACATAATTTAGAAAGGATGTTTGACTCCTCATTTTTCTTACCTGAATTCATTTAACCAGTATGTTGTATAGCTATATATTATAATTGAATGCATATTTCACATACTGTATGACCAATATTCTGCTACATGCTTTCCCATAATGAAACTTTATACCCAGGAAATTTGTATTACAGAACTAGTGAGAACGAGAAGATTCAACAAATACATCCATTTATGGCAAGGCAACAATGGAGAGCCTTAAACTGCGGAAAGTTCTGGAATCCTTTCTACAACAGAAGTAATGTAATCTTGCATAAATTCTGAAGGTGTTTTTGATGGTGTGATCCCTGGATCTACTGACAGTATCAAGACAAGTTTGGGACCACTACAAAGGTCAAAGTCTCAAGGTACATAGATAATAGGATCACAGAAATGTTAACGTTATTGCCCCTTCAGCTCTATAACCTTTCTAAAGAATTACATATCTTCTGGTGTACTCAGGGACGTCACTCCCTCCTACAGTTGATTGAATTGTGATACGTTTTATCCTAGGTCTTGTGTAGTTAAATGCTAAAATCTCATTTATGTGGTAATACCTCTCTACCCCCCATATAGCCATAATCAATCCAGTGACTATTCTTTTACGGTCAGCTTCAAAATCAGTTTTTAGAGGAGTAAGAACTTTAAAAGTTGTTTTCTTTTTCTACATGTCACACGAATTCTGCAGCTTTTAATAGGAGAGAACCTGATTGTCCTGTTTAGTTCTTCTGTTTTGAAAGAGAGACTAAGCCGCAACTCCTGCCTATTTAATGCCGCCTTTGTTTACTCTTATTTGTTAAATATTTAACTCATCAACACACCTCCACAGACATGAAATGTCCATTCTTCATCAGGTCAGCTCCTGTTCGCTGCATTTCTTCATATTTTAGCCACTGTTTCTCTATCTCACGTTTGTATTCCTCATGGCGCTTGATAAGCAGTTCAGCTCCCAGGACATCATGTGCCAGTTCCTCAGATATCACTAGTGCATGCATCTCGTTGGCCCAGGCCCTACAGAGTACAGTCAAAAGGGTAAAAAGGGAAGGAATCTGCATCTGTTGGATACTCAGGAATGCACACATCCTTGGCTGCGGATACATGCATACAGATTTTTATTTGCTCATGAAGGATACGAATATACAAATACATTGATGAAGGTTCACTCACACATGTATGGATTTTTATAACCTGATATAATATTCCCAGCGCTGTTTCAACACATAGCCTTCTGAAGCATTGTGCATTCAGATCTTCAGAAAGAACTGTAACTGCAAATGCCTAGGCTGTACACATTTGCAGTACTTTTATACATGGGAGAGGGACACAGAGACTTTCAGATGTCCGTCTAACCTTATCACCATGCATGGAAGTACTTTATATACAGAGCACTCATGCAAAGCAGCATATTGATGGATACTCTTTAAGGAAAATTTTCTACTCCATGAGCCTCAACTGACAAACCACTGCATCCTGATTTACCTGAGCTCAGGATCTATCCCTTAGCATAGTAAATGTCCAATAGTCAGCGGTAACCGCTTCACTGTCTTTGTATTTCTACTCTACTATTTCTACTCCTGTCATGGCTTAACTCTTTCATTAACTACACTGAATTAAAAATGTCCATATTTCCTCTGTGAGAAATCCTGTTTAAGAAGCACAATTTCCATCAAAAATGTATCAATTTTAATGAAAATTACATTACAATGCTAAAATATATTTTAATCTTGGTCTGCCACTTTGAGTTACCTCAATTTTTACACTAGACCTCTGCTTTTAGATACTTTGGCATGATTGATTTAAACAAAATGAAATGTTTACCTCAACATATCTTTTTTTAAAAAGTATGTTATGTAGATACTTTAAACATTCAACATTTGTTCTAATTCAGTTTAAAAAAAAAAAAAAAAGGAATTTCCCATCACCTCTGATGTGTGGTGAATTCTGTGAAGTGCTGCTGAGAAGATGAAATGTATGATTACATTGGTTAAATAATGAGTGGTCAAACATTGGAATAGGCTGTCCAGGGAGGTGGTGGAATCACCATCACTGGAAGTATTCAAAAAACATGTGGACATGGCACTTAAGGACATGGTTTAGTGGGCATGGTGGTGTTGCGTTGATGGTTGGACTTAATGATCTTAGACGTCTTTTCCAACCTTAATGATTCTGTGATTCTGTGATTATTCAGAGAGATTTGCAAGCAAGCTGCAGAGTACCTGGGACACAAGTCAAATAACTGACAGGTATAATTTAGAAAATCCTGTATGGGAAAGACAAGAAATAAAGCCCACTGCCAAACTTAAGGGCCAACACATACATCAGCTCCCTGCAGTCATTGAAGTAGAGCTGGACTTGTTCTGCCTGGCTCAGTCTTGCCTTCCTCTCCAGAAACTTCTTATCCAGGTTTTCCCAGCACTTATCCACATCTGTGAGTCTATCCATAATGTTTTCCTTGACTTGAGGGTACGTGCGACTAAGGTGCCAAGCCTCTCCCCGAATCCGTTCCAGCTCTTTCATGATGGCTCCTAGATCTCTCTGGAACCGAAACAGAATGGATTGTAAGACCAAGTCATTACTTACATCTGTCAAAAGCAGATTTTAAAGATGGTGCATATCTTTTCTAGCCACTGCCTGCACAGAGGCTGGAAATACAACTCTGTCAAGACTTTTCCTCTCAGTTTCCTCCTAATGCCTTTTAAAATTAATCCTCAAACATCAAAGAAGCTTCTTTAGATGTGACACTAAGTTGATAAGTGTGGAGCTGAAGTCTCTTGTAGTTCAGATGACACCTTTGCAATTATAATAACAATTTGGAATAGATTTTAGAAGAGAGGCTCATCCTTAGAAGCAAAAGCATTAATAATATCACAATGTTAAAAACAGGAGGAAAAGGCTCCCTTCTGTGAGGAACAAAGAATATTTCAGGGTGCAATAAATTTACCTTTTGTTGGCCTGCAAACAAGGCACTTGAGAGGATTTCAAATCAGTCTCCTCTTTTTGCCATTTATGTTTTTCTGCCACTGCTTCATGACAGATCCCCTTACCTCTACTCCCTCAAGCTGGCTGAGAAGTGTCTGTACACCTGGAAGATCATATCCATAATCTTCTATATCCACCACTGCCTCTTTCTCCTGCATCCAGCTCTTTACTTCATCCACATCGTGATCATACTGGTGAACTTGCTGGGCTGCTCTTAGATTCTGGAATAAAGAAACAATTTAATAATGATACTATATATCATGTCTGCGGCACAAAAAAGGGCAACCCTAATATGTCCTAATGCAATACAGGCTGAACCAGAGTGGGACTGAAACACCTTCCTAATTGAGTCATCTGAAAGTGAGGTGTTCGAGCTAACCTAATTTCCCCAAGTTCTCTTTGTCAATGGAAAGAAACAGATGTCTCCAAATAGCAATTTATCCCTACATAAGATGAATGATCAAGATGGAGAGCATGAACTACCCTCTAAAGGTAAACTCTCTCAACCACAGAAAGTGTCCCAAAAAACTTGGTTGGAATAGAGGCCTACATGGCAAACACAGAAAATAAGAGGAATTAAGTGAAAATTAGGTTTTCTGAAATAAGAGGATTAAATAATGTTCTAATATTATTTTAGATTCAAACAATATATTAATAATTGTCATTCATTTACTGCTGCTAACAGACAATAATGAGCTTGAGCTACTTTATAAGCAAAAAGTGTATGTAAATGTAGTGAAAAAAAGAGTTGAGGACATCTGACATTTTATGTTCTCCTTAAGGCAAACAAATATGTTGAGTTCAGTGTGTCCTCTCTGCTTTTCTAAACACATCTGTGACTGCAGTTTCATGAGAGGAGGTGAGCTGATTTAACAGCTAACTGCTGCCAAAAGGTAGGGGTTTTGGCTCTGTGTCCTCTATCACCATCTATTCCATACCCCTTCTTTGACTTTGAGTAACTAACTCAGCAAAAAAATCTTGTTTTCATCTTGTTTAATAAGCTGAAGTAGTTCAATAAAGGGTCCAATGAGTGCCAGAGTCGGCCTCCTGTTAGTGGTGGTAAACCGTTAGATTGGCTTAGTTTTTAAAGAAACCAGAGTTAGCAGTGAATTAAGGAAAACAGAATTACTCTAGGCTGATAAATATCTTTCAAGTATAGGCCTTGCCAGGAACAGTAGGGTAAGTAGTGGCTATAAAGGGAAATGGATCAAGAAAGAATAGAACATAATTTACCCATTGCTCTTACAAACCTTGTGTTTCAACATGAGCAATGCACTGGTTTGTGAAAGGAAGAAGGACATGGGGAACTGCAGCGAATTCAATGCCCCAGTTTCTCATGTATTTCCTACCTCTGTCCTTGCCTGGATGGCATGGCATAGTTTCTCCCATGTCTCATTGATTTGCTTTGTTCTCTTCTGGATAATGTCCATCTTGCTGTGGCCCTCCTTCTCTAGTTTAGATGCTAACTCATTTAAGGAGACAACTTTGGAATGTCCCAGAGGTTTCACCTCATTTACAAAATCTTTAAACTTTTCCTCCAGCACCTGTGGGATAAATGGGGACACAGACTTAGATATAAGTATTTCTGCCTACCTCTATGAGAGGGGCAGAAGGTGTCACTTTCTCTGTACTGTAACACAAAAGCGATGTAATTCAGTCCACAAGTGCAAATCACTTGATAAACACAGATGATCTGGAGTCAGAAGAAGATATCTATTGTCATGATCATTTAACATCTTATGTCCCAGAGAAAAATCACCCACATCCTGACAAACAGATGCTGCCCAGATCAAAAGCTAAGAAACATATCCTGTAGGCTGTCCACATAAGCAGCAGTTGTTGACACTATGACTTATACCTCTCTGCACTGTGTGGTCTGAGGAGAAATTTATCCTTGAAATCAGCAGCTAGAGATGTGAATGCTGAATCCCAGTGTTTTCCACTGAAAATGTTGCAAGACCATGTCCCTGGTCATGTCACATTTTTTAGGCCTGTCAAATTTATAATCAGGGACAGCAGTGAAGTGTGTTGACCTTACCTTACCCCAAGAAAAAGCTAACTTTCTGATGCACCTACTTTTTCTGTTGGAGAATGCTACCTCACTATAACAAGCTTCACTGTCAGCAGCTACACAAAAATTTCAGCAAATATATTCCTGCTTTGCCATACAATATATACAAAACCTTTTATTTGCTTTTACCTCAACATCATCTAAGTCCTGCCCATAGTCATTGGACTCTGCTACAGACTGTTTACTGGAAAACCATGTATCCACCATCTGGAATTCTCTTTCAAACTGATAGAGCTGGAATTGTTCTTGCAGGCATTTTCTCTGTGTGTCAGCCTTCTGTAGGAGCAACTGATAGTCTGCTAGGATCCCCTGGAGTTTTGAAAGTACGGCTGGACTGCAAAGAACAAGAATGAGAAGGTATGCCTTTGTTTTACTGTTCTTTTTGAACATTGCCTTTTCTGAGAGGTTGAATTTGCAATGCCTTCAAAATATAAAAGAAACCAGATAACATCATGGAGTGAGTTATGCCAAGCCGTCAAAACCAGCGAGTTCAGGAAATTAAAGTATGTCATATGAATGGCTGCTCTTTTCACTTCCCTCTCCCCAGATATAAAAGCAAACTGGCAACGAAAAACACGAACTGTCAAGAATGTCCGTTTCCTTTTCCAAGCACAGTGTTTTTCAAACCTTTATGAGTAAACAAGAGCTAGATGACAGTTCCTAGGAATAGACAATGGACAAAGAAGCTGATCTGTACTAATTGGCCTGTTGTAAAAAAAACAACAGTCATTAAAACATTGAAACAATCATGAAGCTTTTCTGGTGCTGACTGTGTGTGATGGTGGTGAAAGAGGGATTGATGACCCCTGAAATCATATTTCTGAATGAGCCATCAAACAGCTACTGAAGGTTGAACTTTTCTGTATTTGCCTTCTCTGGGCATTTCTGACCTGGAGCAGAAGCCTGTTTTCACTTTCCTACCTCTCTGGGCTGTCTTTGTTTATTAAACTGGCACCTGTCTCCTGCACTTTCTCGATCCGGGGCCTGAAACCATCCATGTCCAGCTTGGTAGCTTCAAGTTTACGAAGTAAAACTTGTGTGGATTCTTCATTCTTCCCATAATCAGAGGTTTCCAGAATGAAGCTCCTCTCTGCCAGCCACGCCTCCACTTCCAGTAGCTGTGTAAAATACAGGGATGAGCCTGAACATAGCTGTGATTTAGGTCAAGACAAAGAAAACTGGAAAGCAGTGGTGCCCAAAGAGACACATCAGTGAAAATAGAGAGCAACTTCCTGTAATGCAATCTAGCAGACACTGTTAAAAAAAAAAAGTGTACCCAGAACTCAATAATTACAATTACATGTTTATCCTTGTTGTGTTTCACTGCAATTACTTGGAAAAGTAACTGTTGTTTTTCCGCTGTATCCATATTTAACAGATATGAAAAATCAGGACAGTATGAATTCTGCTCCTCTCTCAGCACTTGCAACCATTCAACAATACAGGTATCAATCTTTTTAAGCAAAGAAAGACCAAAATAAATCTCTCATGAACCGTCTTTACCTCATTCAGGAACAGATGGGCCTCGTATGACTGCATGAGCCGCCGTCTCCGCTCTTGAGCCTCTGCTTTCAAGGTTTCTATAGAAGTCTCAAGCTCCTTCAGATGCTCCATAATCTTGCGAGAGGCTGAGTGGCCTCCCCTTACCAGTTTCTGCCCTGTACTGAGCACTGCTTTGGTCAAAGCATCCCGACTGCTTATCTCATTCTCCAAATTCTGGAAAGAGTAGAGAGTAAAATGACAGACCAAAATTAAAAGCTATAGAGAATTTAATACTAGATAATGCAGTCATGTAATTCCGTTGTAAATCTGTTTTCTATACATGAAGATGGGTCAGAGGTGCAAAGTCTGAGTGAATGCTCAAAGTGGAGTGGAGGGATTTTTTGGGGTGAAGGGCTGATTATAGAAATAAAATATAGTCGTGAATTTTGGACCTTGGTGTGTATCCACCTCAGAGTGTGAAGGAAAGAGGTTCTAACCACAAACCTCTTATCTGTAAATTCCACTGAAATATAACCACTTCCAACCCATTACGCAGTGTTTCTTGAATTAAAATGTGTCTAGGGAAGAACAATCAATTCACCTGCTCATCAGTATTTATCACTTGCCAAAACCTTTGTAGAAGATGCAGCTTTGCATAGCAGCCATTGCAAACACTGTGGGTACACATACTACCAGGCAGCCCAGAGGACAAGGAGAGAAGAAAACTTCCTGAACCAGTTCTCAAAGACTTTACTTGAAATTAATTTTTGAAGATGGGTGGATTTTAAAACTGTACGCATATCTCCCTGTACACCCTCATATGATATTTGCCTGGATGGGCAAGGACCATGCCATCAATTTGTCTGTGAGCAGATATGCATTCCATGGCTAACTATGTCTGAGCATCTTGAGCACAAACCCCACTATTTTACAACTATTCTGTTTATTTTCATAGCTATGAAACAGGCAGTTTCAGAGTTAGGCTGCAGTGTTGTGTTAAGGTAGAAGAGATGCCCTCTCTGAGGAGAGGAGCTGCTTTTTAAGTATCAGACTTGGCTAGAAAAGAGCTCTGATTCTAATCTTGCCTTTAACTTCCCCCTATTAATTTCAAGCCAGCCACTATGTTGTTGAAAAGTGATACCGTATCTGACCCCAGCAGAATGGAATCCAGTGGCAAAGATTATAAAACATCTTGTACCGTGTATTAATAATAAGCTAGCAGCATGAAGAACAACTTTGCAGTTGAACATTTAGGAACGTGTATTCACAGTACTTCATTTATAACAAGAGGAACAAAAAAAAAAAACCAACTGGAGGGGGGGAGTGAGGGGAAACTCTGTTCCAAGCCAAGCAGCTGTGCGTACACATATTATATTTGTGTGTAAATGCAGTTTTGCAAGACAGTATTTTGTGTTTTTTTTAGGTTGATACATTTAATGCACAATCTCTTTTGTGGTAACAAACCAAGGACTGAATTTTGCAAATCTGACTCATTAAGACAAAAAATAGAGGGTGGAACTAATAGTATATTCAATTCCTGACTGTTATGTTACTTCTGACATTTGTTTGCCTGTAAGCCAACATTAAAAAAAAAAAGTGTAGAGACTCTAGCTACTAAAAGATTGAGAATTTAAAGCTTATATTTTAATCCTGCTTGCAGGAGTGTAAGAAGCAAAATGGCAGGAAGAATCAGCATTTTATTATGCACTGGTATTATGGTCTGTATCTCTCATTCTCACAGTTCACTGAAATATTTTGAGACCTGGCCAATTAACACAAAGACAATTGCAGCCTAAAGCAGTATCTCCACCGTTCCTTCAGTTATCCCAAATATTTTCTCAGATTAATTCTGCTCAAACATTACTTTTTTCCACAAACCTAATTACTTCCCTACCATGTCAATCAGCTCATGATTGTTAGGAGTAATTGCATACATAACAACATTTATACTTTTAATCATGATGAAACACGTTTCTTGTTCTTACTGTTTAATCTCAAAGTCACCAACTGCATCTTGCTTAAATACAGAATTTTTACAAATATGAGAATTACACTGAATACTAAGAAGGTGCAAACTACTCAGGATATACCCATGGGTCTTACTCAGGAATATTCTGGAAGATTAATTTAAAAATCTTTTACAATTCTTCATTAAATTGTGAGTATACCTAGGATAAATCAACTTTTTAAGAGACTTCATCCCTGTCCTAGTATGTCACCTGTAGCAGCCTTGACTTTTTACCTTGGGGACATTTCAAAGTTTTTGTAAGTTCAGATTTTTATTTGTAGACCTGTAGATTGCACTAAATACTTGGACTTTCTCTCTCTCTCCATATATATATCACATACACTTCCACTTTATAAGATGTTCTGTCTTTCCCAGCACTACTGCAGATTGCACAGATTTTCCCCACATAACCTGGCACTTAAGTGGGTTGTCATTTGCTAACATTAAATATCAATAGCTGCTGGAAACTATTAGCAGGATTTTTTTTTTCTTTCACCTTGTGTTTGCAAAGAGACAGTACTCCTTATTAAAAAATAATTAGGAAGGCATCTGCTGTTTTATTGGTATTTGAGATGAGGCACTGCTTTCTCTGATAGCCCATCTGAACCTTGGAAATAATTCAGAGGCTATCTTGAAGGCTACCACTGTAATGAATGTTGGCTAGGGATCATCATAATATCCTGTTAACTCCCTCCCTCTAGAGTAGAAAGAGTTTTGGGGAAAGATGTTTTCCTGGGAGCTCATCCTAAGATATCGATGGTTGGAGCTGATGATCTTAAAGGTCTTTTCCAACCTTAATGATTCTGTGATCTGAGCAATGACCTTGCTTTAATGTACTTACTGAGTTTCAAAGCATATTTGTTAGGACATGTGTTGCTCAAAGAAGCTATGACAGCATGTGCAATAGTTTGTAAGATCTATTTTGTATTGCAAAGGCCAGGTTTTGAGCTCAGTTCACAGAAAGCACCAATGTGTCCACAGAAAAGCATATGATATTGTACCTACACCACTGCAATGATAAGCAGCATGGAATCCCATATGTTGCCAAGTCATAGACATATCCTTTGAAAAATGCCATTATTATCAGTAATCCTTGGCATCATGAGTCCTGTTAGTCAAAGCACAGCAGTTGAAGTTTGCCAGAGGCAAATTGAATTCTGTGTTCTCTCTTTGATTCTAAAGATTGAGAATGGTTCTCACATGACATTACCTGGTGCTTTTCTTGTAGACTCTGAACAGCTGGCAGGGATTGGCCATAATCCCTGGAGGAAGCCATGGGGAGCTTCTCATGAACCCAGGCCAACTCCTCATCAACATCTCGAAAGAACTGGTACTGAAGTCTGCTTGCCTCCAGACTCCCACGTCTCTCCTGCAGAGGATCACGTAGACTTTTATATCTGTAGGTTTTAAAGGGAATCCAATGAGGACCGCAGATTAATAAGGAATAAATGCAAAATGCTCTTTTCAGAATGATGTAGAGAAAGAAAGAAAAAAAATATGCAGGGAAGAAAAAGGCTGATAAAAATAGGAAAAAGATGGCAGGAGACAGGCCAGGCGCTCACACACCTCTGCACCAGTTGATCCACTCTCTCTTCTAGTTCGTCAGCAAGAAAATGCTTCTCCTTCTGGAATTGCTGAGTTGTGACCACAAGCTCTTGCAGCCGGTCCCTATGGCCAGCAATATCTTCCTCCAGATCCTTTTGTTTCTTCAGATGACTGCTCAAAACCACTAGATCATTGTTACTATATGGTGCTTTCAATTCATTTTCCACATCTTCCAACCATTTCTCCATATCCTCTACACTTCGCTGAAAATGAAGGCCCTGAGGACAAGCAGGAAGAAAAGTTCATTAAACCTTTAGGACAGACAATACGATATAAAAGTCTTGGCCACTTCCAGTAAGAATTACACACAGACATGGATAAGCTTCCCAGTGCTCAGTGAACTCTTCCCAGATATGATGGTCGTCCAAATGAAGAAGAGAATTCACTCAGAGTGAACACAAGAACAGATGTAGATAACATCAAGAGCTAATTTTACTTGCATTGCACTAATGCAAATGATGGACACAGTACCTTAAAAGGAAGCTATTTAAAGGGAGAGCTCTATTTTATGCCCACAGAGTGTCTGATAACCCATGCAAAACTCACAGTCATGAGAAATCACGTGCCTGGAGACAGAATGAAAAGAAGCTGTGAGCTTCTTTCTCAATGTGTTGCAGAAAAGATGCCATTGGTGCAGATGCAGAGAGTTGACATACATGAGTGAGCACATTTTCCCTCAGTATCCCTCTCTGGAATCCTGATTTAAATCAGCAGCAGAAAGCAGAAGGGAACACGGCCTACAAATCCGTTTCCCTCCATAGGGATCTCCAATTCTCCTGCTGATTCCATTCAATCCGTCCACACTTAGTAGTTTCTTTGCTCTAATGGTCTTGAGGGATCAAGTCCGATTGTATCGTGACACACTCGTAGATGAGACGTGTAGCAAGGCAGCTGTGCTATCTCTGGAAATGACACCAAGACCCAGCGACTGCCATCCCTGTATTACCTTGTAAGCATCCTGCAGCTTGGCCCGTTTATCCTGGCAACTTGCTAGCAGTTCCTCCCATAGCTCTTCCATTTCTTGTAGTCTGGACTGAATGGCTTCAGGGGCATAGTGCCTCTCACGGAGCATCTTCTCCCCTTCCTATAGCAGAGAGAACAGTCAAAGTTTTCTTCCTTTGCTGAATGCACCAGAATATATCGCTTTTGCCTCCATAAACAATGTCTGCTGGCACTGTTATGTAAAGGGCCACTGCAGCCATCACTTCCTGACATAACTGATAGAGGCTGCAGAGATGAAGAAAAAACAGATAAAGGCAAAGTGCTTATCGAAACTAGGGCAGAGACTGATATTCCTGTTTTTCTGTCCTCTAAAATTATTTGAACTGCTAGAAAACAATATTAGAAGACACTTAAAAGGTAAAGAGAATCTTCATTAAGCAACAGCTACATTGCCTAAAAGTTGGCAGGGAGCCTAGTTTGCAAGCACTCAGTTTTTTCTGTGATGTCCCACATTCTGTGATCACTGTTTGAGATTGCCCAGCCACCTATCATTTTTTATCCCCTTCCTTGCATGCTAAAAGAGTGAACTATCTATCTCATACAAGACGTAAATAAAACCTCTTTTAACCATGTACCGTTGTACCTCTGTATTATAAGAGTCTGTCTGCATTTCTAATCCCTGAGCTGCAGATGTTTAACAGGTTGGCAGAAGAAGAGATAGAGGGGACACTGCAAGACCTCCATCAGGTAGAAGATTCTGTAGGTATACCCTTAAGGTGGGACCAAGTTTGCTTTAGAAAGCTAAACTGAACTATTTCTACATTTTGCAATGGGGAAGAGGAGGCATAGCAAGAGAAGGATGCTGTACCAGGACAGCAGATGTTAGTTTTCCTCTAAAGAGCAATTAGTAAGGCTATTGCTAACAAAAAAGACAGGGCATCAAGAAATAATGAGAAAGAGATTGTGTAAATTACTCTTTAAAAACAAGTTAGTTCAGAGAGAATTGTAACTCTACCCCTTAACCCACCTGTTGTGTCTGCACACAGAGGGGTTAAAAGTCTTTTTTTTTAAAAAGGGGGGTTGTTTTACAATACTGGATGCAGGTGAGTCTGAGGAGGGAGTCTACCTTTATTGCTTAGTTATCTATTGCAAAATACAGCTAGTAAGCACTGTGCTGAAAATAAGGTTAATAAACATGTAACAGTCTGTCCTTCCAAATGCATCATCTGATCACAGCTTCTGCCAAGTATCTGACGAAGCTTGTCAGACTTCCCTCATATCTCTCCTACTAACATGTCTCTGCAAAGGCAACACTTGAAAACTCTCCTTGATCCTTTTTGTTGGATACATCTTATCTGGCTTGTTGAAGTTGTGCATCCAAGCAGGTAGGTTCCCTGCTGGAAAGAAACAGGTGTACCTCTAAAGTGGCATTCACCCCAGAGAGAAGTCCCTAGAGGTAGTGGATTGAATCTTTCATTGAAAGCACCCGTCTCTTTCCATTGCATGCACAATGAATATAGATAGCAAGATCACACTGGACAATAAGAGAGAAGTTGAAAGAAACTGATGGACACAGGAAGTTATTGATGAACTAAAAGAATAAGCTTCCCAACCCTCTCAGAGACAGTGTGAATGGTGTGAGTGAGGGAACAGTGATTCCCCCTCGCTTGTTTGAGACTCAGACTGTCTGCAGATTCTTTCATGCCAGTTGCCCAGCCTTGCCATCAACCCTGCTTCTCTCACAGATTTGATGGAGTCCAGGCGATTTCTGTTGGCCATGATCTCTGCTTGGAAAGTCTGGTGCTTCTGCAGTTTGGTCTGCAGATTGCTTGGATCCTTCCAGCTATCATCCTGGGCAATGCTATTCTTCTCATTGATCCAGGCAGCCACCTTTGGGGAGGAAAGAACAGAAGTAGACAAAACCTTCATTGTTTCTTCAGCTCCAACCTGCCAGGCTCTCCTCTAATATGTATAAAATATGGGACTAATGAGTGGGGACACAAATGAGTTGTCCTTCTGAGATTCTGCTTCCCTAAGATCTTCCTGTGTTTCATAATGAAGTCACCCCTTATCTCTGTTTACCAGCACTGTTACCTGGAAAGGGGGCTGTCTCCATGAGATAGTCCCCATGCCATGAGAAAGTGTGTGGGCACATATGTGCATGTACACATGTGTACATGAGGGAGAAAGGGCAATTATCTCCCTATTTCTAACCCACTGTCAGTATCTCACAAGAAAATAACTAAGTTGTCTCCTCCCATGAATTTTAAAACAGTGACACACTCCCTTTTAATGCATTTATTTCTTTTGCATTTTGCTGGCATCCAATGCATAGTAGATCTTTCATCTGGTGACTGGAGGGAAGCTGCGACTTGAAAGCTGAAAAATATCCCTTTACACTTATCCTCATCTTTCCCAATATAATCTCATTCCAGACTCAGTTCCTTGATTTTTTTCATAGTAAATGCCTTCAGGGATTCAGACCTATGCAGCACAGTATGTTTTAAGAAACCATGAATCTTGTGTAATTGTACCTCAAAGGAATTCCTCAGCAACTTCTGCAGAAGCCTTGATTCCTCTAGCAGATGTCTGCGAGCAGCAGCATTCTCCAGCAGTTTCTCTTTCCTGAGATGAAGACAGTTGTGTGAGGTAAAAGCCACAAAATGAATTAGACAGGATAAAGGTTTTCAATTTTCATCTCTAAAACACACATGATCTAACCCTCCATTCTCTAGGAGAGAACGGTCCAGAATATGCAGTCTCATGATTTGGGCTGTCAGAGAAGATGCTCAAGACACTATAAGAAGGATTACTAGCTGATAGATATGTTTAAAGTACACAAATTCTGTATATATGATATCTGCCTTTATTGCCTTTCAGGGTACAAGAGAACATAAACTCAGCATGTTTCTTATATGGAAAGCCTGTGAGTATGATGGTATTTGTCATTGATAAACCAAAGCTACACCATCCTTTCATCTTTTTTCCAAATGTGGACTTTATTCAGCAGCACTTTATTCATGTTAATGCAGGCATGAGGTAGTTTGATCATGTGAATAAATTCAGATGTTCACTTTAATCACAAGGGATCTCTAATCTCTCTTTGTAAATTTTACGTATAACTTTTCATCTACCATAGCACTGAATACAACTACTTCTACTATCAGCTTTTGTTTAAGATGAACAATATGCAATGTGCTAAGAGAAATAAAGTAATTCACATGAAGGGACAAGATCTGATCACAAAAATTGCAAATGCTTTAATAGATAATTTGAGCAGGGCTTTAAGGTCAACTCCATTAGAGCAGTGAAAAGGCAGTTGTGTAGCAAATGACCTTTCTCAATGATATTTAATGATAATGAAGTATTTAATAGCACAGCAGGCCTCTGTCTTTTGTTTGCAGTACTGTCCCTAAGGCCAGGTCAGGCTACAGAATTACAAGAAAACTGCCTTTTTCTGAATCCCTCTCCCCCTCCACTTAACTGCATTTTGGAAACCTCCCAACGTAATATTGATTAGACTTAGGCCAATTTGGCAAGACCACAGTGCAAAGCGCAAAGTTGAGTAAATGCAAACCAGTTTATGGTTCTCTTAAAAAATTTAAGGATGTTAGCCACATGGGGAGAGTCTCATTGCAAAAAAGATGGGTGGCTGACATGGGAAGAGTTTGACTTCACCTCCTCAGAACAGCCTGGCATCTGTTGATGATGTTGTCTGAGTCATAATGCTTGTTCTGTGTTAGCTGCTGAGCAAATGAAGCCATCTCATCAATTTTCTCCATCTGAGCTTCCAGGGCTTTTTCAAACTGCATGTGTTTCCGCTGTAGGCTCTCCACACTAGACACTGAGTCCTGGATAGAATTCAACAAAGGGAGGCTGCTTTCAGTCAGAGTTTTTCCATCCACAGCACTGATGATCCAGAAGCTAAATGGCGTTTACCCTACATTTGCAAGATGTCCAGAAAATTTATTGGTCTTTGAAATTTATTGGCATTGAATCTGAGACTTGGGGCATAAATAATGTTCTATGCATGGTCTGAGGCCATTATTTCGGGGTCAAAACTGCACTAACTGCTGGATGCTTACCTTCTGCTGCATATTGTTGTGCTGCATAGAACATATCACTTCTCAAGGGATAAAGCATCAGCTCCTAATAGTAAATCAATCTTAAGACAGATGCTATTTTGGAAGCAAATGTGGAATGCCAAACTGAGATCAGAGTTAAGTGAACAAATATGTCACAGAAAGAGATTAAAATTAGAGCCTCGGTTTCAACCCATGGAATTTAGAAGAGCTCAGATCCAGATTTGAATTTGAGGACTGTGGTCTGACATTACAGTTAATCTGGAGAGAAACACGGAATTTGACTTCTTGTAACATTTGTGAATCCCAGGCTTAGTGATTCAGAGTTCTCTTTTCAGCACCCCTCTGCACTTTTAATTTTAGAATCAGTGGTGTCAAAATGTTTTTACTGCAATAAACTCTGCTTTCCCACTATTTTAAAGGAAGCAGTAAAGCTCACATTAAATGAGTCAGAAAAAAATCTAAACTTCTGGATGCTTACATGAGTCACTGGAAGGGAAGGTCCTCACACAGCATTTTCTGTGCATTGCTGAGCTAAATATGACTGGAAAATAAGTGGTTCCTTCTAAGTCTTATATACTTCAGTGGATGGACTGTAAACACATACAGTTAGAGAGATGCAGTGTCATTTTCCTGCTATAATCAGAGTAGGCGGACTGTTTCATTGCTCTTGGGGCTGACAATCCTATCCTGTGTAAAGTATCAAGGAATGAAATCTGATCCTAAACTGTCAACAAGATTGAACAGTAACTTCAGAAGGAGGGAGATCACAAGAAGGTTCAGAACACATCATTATACTTGACAGCTCCCTTTCTTCCAAACCGATTGCAGAAAAAATTGTGTTTTCTCAGAGCACCTACCCCTAAGTCCTCATTGGCTAGGAAAGCCTCTTTGCTGCTGAGCCAGCTCTCAGTCTGTTCCACACTGCTGTAGAATTTCTGTACAAGGAAAAAAAGCAGTCGTAAACATGGTGTAAAACAGAGGCAAACCTGACTTTGGCCAAGTATGCTGAAAAAACCAAACTCCCAGGGCTATTCCAAAAATTAACTGCATAGCACTGGATGGCAATAAGCATTAGATGCCACAAAAATCACATGCATAACAATTATCATTGTAACTTTCTGCTTTATAATATGATTATTTCTTTTTGTCTAAGACATAGGATACAATACAATTACTTGTAGCTTGTTTGCTAATAGTGTAGAGTGCTGTGTAAGGTAACTGGCCAATAAAAAGGAAAGTAACATGGTCTGAAATAAGTAGAGTGTAATACATAAAGAATCATGAAAGCAGCCCTTACCATATGGTCTAAGTTCTGATATATATGAAGCTTTTTAGATGGGACTAGTAGCACCAGCTGTTATTTAAGGTACTTGACATTCCCCATTGTAAAACCTCCATTTCAGTTATTTCTAACTTTTGCCAACAAGCCATCTGAGCAGAAATTTCGTAAGCGAGATGACTGTTACAGGGAAGTATTTCTGGAAAACTGCAGCCAAAACAGTTCTTTTCATAGAAAAAAGCCAGGGAAAAATACAGTATGCTAAATTTTTCTTCAGATAATTTTTGTTTTTTAAATACTTGCCTGCCTCCATGTTTTTGGGGGAGATTATGGAATTTGGTAGAGTAGTGATGTTCCATTTTACATATATGCCTTTTGCTGCATGAGAATTTGACCAAGTTCTGCTAAGTCTCAGAGCCTTTGAAAAAAACATATGAGCACATATTCCACAGAAATTTCTTTGATTTGTAAAGGTACAATTTCTAAAAGTCCTGCCACCATTGAATGTGCTTGGTCCTCAGCATGCCTTCTGGAAACCAATGAAATATCCATTAAACACTGGGTATTATTAAGTTATCTTTCATTATACTACCCTATAAATTTGCTGTTTATACCAAGAAAATTTGTCATTGGCATATGCATTCTCTGTTGAATGTCTTTTTACTCACCTGTAAATCTTGTGCCTGAAACAATTTTATATATTGTTCCTGCCATGCTTGGATCAATTCAGACCAGGCTTGCTGAAGTCTGGAGAGGGACTGGTGAATCTCTGGGGTTGCATAGTGACCAGAACTGGCAAGTTCTTGACCATAGTTACTGAGAGAGTTGAATCTTTCCACTCGTGCTTCAATCTCCTCCTAAAAGATATTACTAAGGTTGATGACAAGGGTTTATGGAACACCAGTTATTCATAATACAAGCCTTAAGGGGAAGAATATGGGCTGTAACTTTCCAACACTAATATTTGCATGGAAAATCATTCATCTTCGAGCTATGTAAGAGCATAGAATTGCCTAAGAGAAAATAAGTGTGGACAATAAATGACTTTATTGCTCTAGGAGCAACTGGTCTCCTACAAATCAAAATTGGGATTAAATTAGAAACAGATTAGAAAATGATTAGATATATATGAACACAGTTTTGAAAAACCATAATACTGTATCCCCCCACTCTTCCTACAAAAAGGTGGTTCTTATGAGAAACAGTGCCTAGAATTTTTCCTCTCCTGCCAAAGAAGTTGGCATCAGATTATTACTTTAAAGACACAGTTTTACTTTACCTTTGTGGTGTTAAAATTAAATAAATTTCACTTTTTCACCTGGTCTGAGGAATGAGTTATGCCTATATACTGAATCCTGAAAGGTGAAAGCATTACAAGCAACTATGACATCTGCAAACTGAATGTGGAATTCCTAATGTAAACAATTTGAAAATAGAAATAACCATGCACTGAAATAATACTACGTATTAACTCATAAATCACCTTAAAAACTATGGCATGTACTATTAAATGTCTTTTTAACGTCTTAAAAGGGATTTTTTGGGAGGTGGGGCTGCCCAATCATAGATAACACAGCTGTAAGATAGCCCTTTATTTTTTTAATTCAGATTAGCATCTTGTGTTCAACTCTAGTCTCTTCTAAGGACTTTGGTTTCAGCCACTAACCTGAATGAAAAAAAACCCCTCCATTTTAATGGTCTTGTCTATAATTTTAGTTTAGTCAACCCAATACAAAAGAACATATTGCCTGGATTCCTCCTTTTCTGTGTGACTATCTCCTTAGAGTCATCTGTGTTCCTTTACTAACAGATATTAAAGACTTAGATCTTGCTACCACCTAAATTTGGAGAACACTACATCAGTGGTTTGGGGTTTTTCCTATTGTGACAAAGAATTATTAGCAAAACATTAAGTCTGTGGTATGAGAGAACATTGTTAAAGTGGAAGACTCTGAAAAAGGAGGGGACTTCAGGTACTTCATACTAAATTCAAGTCTAGAAAGTTAATCAGAATCTACAAACTATTTCTGCTAATAATGGGACCCACAAAGCACTGGATATTAGTCATGATTCTAGGAGCATGATTTTTAGAAAAAGTAACATAACTGCAAAGAGAAAGTAATGCAACAGCCAAAAGATAGCTATGACGCTTGGGAAAAAGTAAAATATTAACTTTTTTCTAAGGTTAATTAACAATATAACTCTTTTTAGAAAATCCACCAAAAATATTAGCCAAATTAGCCACCAAAAGATTGTGTGGTAATTAGTACTGGGATATGAAGTGTTTCAGAACTGAATGTGTAGTACCATCCAATGGTAATTTACTGCCCTGTGTGAGACAAACTGCTGTTTTTATTTTGCTCTCAGGCAAATTGAGTTTCATGACAAAATCTAACTCAAAGCTAGAATTAACTGGCATTAACTTTTTGGCAATCTGAAGAAAGAGATCGGCAGTAAGCATGTTTTGATACTGAACCAGCTTTTTACCTACAGTGCTGGAGAGCAGTACAAATGGGAGTAATGGGGCTTTCTGAGACTTTTGGCAGAGACATGAACTGCCAAACAGCCCATGGGACAGACTTCTGTCAATATGCAGGTGTCTTCTGTCCCTAGCCTGTTATTGAAAATAGTCTTTTCACCGTGTTATTGACAGATGCCTGCAGCAAAATTCTGCTGTGTCTGCAGCAATTTATTCCCATGGGAAGGAACCAATATGTTCAATCAGAAGCAATGATATACTTGCCTTTCTCTCCTGATGCTCCTCAATCATGCTTTCCGCTTCATTTGCGCTTTTAGGAAGCCCCCCTGCTTCCATTAATCCTCTTATGTTTTGGGTCCAATCTAGCATCTCCTTCATCTCCAAGTTAAACTTCTGCAACTGATAGGAGGCTGCCAGCTTCTCCTTCCTGCCACACAATGTGCAGTTTAGCATTATCAGACACAGAGTTATCTAGTTGCCTCTCCCTCCCCATTTGCAGAGGAAGGTATCCTAGGAGAAGCCAAATGAAGTAAATTCAAGCCTCCTAGGATACCTTTCCCTTACGGCTCCTAAGAGTCCTCATGTTAAACTAAAATCACAAGAAATGCACACTGCCTTGGAGACAACATGCGTACCTTATTTTCTACATCAGTTCATTAGGACAAGAAAGGTTAAAAAGCCTTCATAGCTGTTGCTTCCAGCAATAATTACAGCTCAGGTATAAGCCTTTCTTGTTTTGGAAAGATTCAAGAAAAAAGATGTTTTCTAGAACTATAAAAAAATAAGTCTTTCACAAAGGCTTCATGATAGATTTAATCTGATAGTCTGGAGGTATTTTAGTAACATTATTCAGTGAGATAAGCCACAAACTCATTGTATGAGTTTTCCCAGAGTTATATCAGTAGACCTTTTTTTGTACCAAGTCACACTTGTTCCAATGCAGGTGTCTTAGCTGCCTATATAAACTTTGTAAAGGATCCTCAAAAACTTATAAAAGGCGCCTGGCAAATCGATTTGAGACCCCAGGGAGCAGCTTTGCTCCTGCTGAGAGACACTCAGACCACTAGAAGTTTTTACCTTTGTTTGGCCTGTCCCTGGAGTCGTAGCCAGTTGTTTTTCATCTCCTGTTTCTTCATAGTCAGTTTGTCATTTATGGATGGATTCCTTGTGGAAAGGCGGAAAGTTTCTAATTCCAATGGCTGGGAAGAGATTTATAGTGGGGTGAATTTATGCCAAATGCTTATATTCATTCCTGAGTTTGCCTTTCAGAACAAGCAGTTCATTTTAAGATTCCAGTTTTTAAAAGCAGGTACTTAAATTACAGTTACAAAATATACAAAGGGACTTGTTATATGCACAAAAAATACATATGCATTTGCGAGCAATCATCCATGTGAAGAAAGAAGTTTGTGTGTTCCTTCACATGCACAAATGTTAATTTACAATTAAGAAAGCAGTTTTGCAGAATAAGGACAAACATACAGGAAAATGAAGTGCTAATTGTAACCTCTATTAGCTTAATTTAAGATGGATAACAAAAGCCATGAAAATATGGCAGTACACAGAATCAACCAGATTTGCCTTTCAGCAGAAGACTCAAAAATCATTTGCATCTCTAACAGCAGCATGGAAACACTCCTTTCAGTGTAGACTTCTAGTTAATGCTGTTTTCCTTAACAGAGCCTGATAAAAAGTAGTGAACACACACCAACTCAGATTTAAAGTTGGTATCTTTCTTGTTAAATTCCATCAAATTGATGAAAATGAAGAATTTTAATTATGCAGAAAGGATGATATGACAGGCTGGTTTTAATCCATAAGAAAAGTACGGATATTATACTTTGGCATATATTACTGTGGCAGCATCAAAAAAACCCAACCCCAAACCTTGCTTATCTTTCTCTTTCCATGCAGCACTCCCCCATACAGCCTTGCTAATGCTATCTGTGGAATGCTGACTAGTAATCACCCACATTTCATATGAGAATAAGCTAACAAAGTCACAATGTGTGAAAGTATCACACATATTGTCACCATTTCCATACTTTTGTGAAGAAAAGGTTTAGAGAAAGTTTGCAAAAATATTTTCTATATGAAAAGGCTTAACACTCTGGCCAACAGTGAAAACAGTTGAGAAGTGGTCACAGAATTTCTATTATTGTGGTTCAGCTGAAAGCATTTCTTTTTATTAAAAATATACAGTTACGTAGGAGCTCAGACCATTATTTAATGCTCAAGATTAGTCCTAAATGATGCAAACCGGCCATTTTACAAAAGCCAGAGATGATCAGGCAGACAATTATAACCGAAGATTTCTGGTTTTGACGTCTGTATCAGAAAATTACATACACTGGGGGTTTTGCATTTTAGCTCTAAACAGAACTAGAGCTGCGATTTTGGTTCAAGTGAGTACAGAAACTGGGATAAAGATGGAGAGTTAAATTTGGATTCCACACTTTGCAAAAGATACAGAACAATCTAATCTGGCTTGTAGGTGAGGGCCAGAGAATCAGCCAACAGTTAAAAAGGGATTTCTCTTTTTAAATTTGGTGCATCAGGAAGAATAACATTTGAAATAAAGTAGGATTAAGCATCACAGTATTTTACTGAGAAGAAATCTGTGCTGCATTTGCATTGCAGTGCAATTCATACTAATGAATCTGAAGAGTCAGGCTGATCTTTGCACCATGTTTCCAAGAAGCAAAAATGAACTTTTTTTACAGTATCCTCTGTACTTCCCCACTTCTTACCTCCATTTTGGACTTAATAACACTGATTTCTCTCTCCATCTCTTCATGCCTTCGAATTAGGTTTTCCACACTTTCCACATCTTTCCCATAATCCAGTGCTTGTATCAGTACACTCTGAAGGGGGCAGTAGGATGTGCAAATGGTGAAGATGACAAAAAGCAAAAGGATCATATCTTAGTTCTTTCAAGTAGTCTCCTCCTTCCCTTCTTTGTATTGCCATCTGAGTGTTCTTATTATCTTTCTAAATATCAACGGGGCATCTTGTCTGCACCCCTTACAGAGATGGAACAAGAATTCACAACCCTTTGAACAGCTGCAATCCTACTTAAGGTGCCTCTGGGTATTCACATATAAAACAAAGACAGGAATGCTTCCCTGCATTTCTTAATCTTTTTTTTCCTTCTTTTTTTTGCATATACCAAACCAGCCAAATATTACCCATTAAATTGTGGCACAGAAATTTTCAAGTATGTTTTATGAAAATATAGAAAATAAAATTGACCCTCAGAATCCTACTAGAAATGAAATCTCTGATGATGAAGAAATACATCCATAAAAGTTGTTATAAAAATTTCAAACCAACAACCTTAAGTAGTATCACTCTGTATCTGCCCACTGACTTATAGTTAAATTAATAACATTAGTTATGTGCATGAAATAATTAGTTTTTATATAGCCTTTTTCTTCTATTAATCTCAAAATTATAATCCAGGATAGGCATTTTTACCTCCATTTTCTGAATGAATAAAAATTTTGTTACAACTTTTTTTGTTACGTGGGGGAGTGAGTGAGTGGCTGTGTGGTGCTTAGTTGCTGGCTGGGGTTAAACCACAACAGGTATTCAGAACCAACTTAGTTCAGCAATGTCTGAGGGAGATGTACACCCGTGTCAGTAACACAGCAAAAAATAGACACCAGTCCCTTAGTTTCTGAGATTTGTATCCTACTTACTGCATCTTGCTCTGTTCCTTTCTTGTGGAAGGATTTACCAGACCACATGGAGATGTCTACAAATTTAAAGATGCTGCAGCTTAATTACTTGTCTAATTCTCCTTACAATTAGTGGAAAGCAGTCACTGCTGGAGCATGCTTTATTTCATCCTCAAGAGGACATTTAAAATAGATCAAATGCACTGAGCTCTAGAAGTACCCGCTTCTTTCTACTGACTGTGGAAAAAACCATGGATGACTACTTCAGATATAGCACGTAGTCACCTAATACTAGAAGTACTATTTAATAGGCAATACCATTTGACTAGAGATCATTAATTAGAATCACAGAATCACAAAATAATTTAGGTTGGAAGGGACTTCTGAACATCATCTAGTCCAGCCCCTGGCCAAAGCAGGGCCACCTTAGATCAGATTTCTCAGGGTCGAGAAAGCTAGTTGAGATTTGAATGTTTCCCAGGACAGAGAATCCAGTCTCTACAGGTAACACATTCCAGTGTTTGGTCACTCTCATTGTGATTTTTTTTTCACTTTACACCTATTTGGAACTTTTCTTGTTGCAACTTGTACCCACTGACTTTCACTGTTTCACTGTCAACCTCCAAGAAAAGTCCAGCTTCATTTTCTCCGTAACCTTCTGGTAAGTAAAGATGGCATCCCCTTTTATTGCAGGGTAATCTGTAATTTCTCACAATACATTTCAAATGTACCTTTGAACTGTGAATGCCTTAGAGTTGGTAATCTGCAAAGTATTTGATGACATTTCAGCCTTCCTACAAGCTTGATACACAGATAACTATCACAGGTCGCTGCTGGATACTCAGTATATCCCTACCACCTGGCATGCCTGGGTTTATCACTGTTGGCAAAATAGAACATTTTCTCATTTCAACTAATCAAAATCAGAGAACTCACCTTCTCAGTAATTCTCTCTGTGATGTCATCAATTTCTCTGATTAAGGCATGAATCTCTAGGGCTCCCTCTAACTTCTTCCTGTATGCATTCAGGTTACCATGGAAGCTGTTCCACCTTTTATTGAAAAGAATATTTTAGAGGTGTATTTCAGAGGTGAGGATTTCCACAACTGAGTTTCATGATCCTCAGATCTAAGTAAAAAGACAGGATTTCTGAACTACCTTGTGCATTGATCCCAAATCCCCCACAATAGTGGACACAACACAGAAATAAAGCATTAGTCTGACAAGACTATCTGGTTATATTTGTACCAAATTTTCAGGATGGTATGGGAGTTAAAAGCTAAAAAGTACTGATCTGGTTTCATTAAACTCTCAATAACTTCACAATTCCTATCTTTATATTTCTAGTTCTTGGATAGTGGGCTGTGAAGTAGCAAAAGCAATATACACTTCACCAGGATAACTATGTGAACAGATAGAAGTGTCTTGGCTTCATGGATCTAGTGTGTAAAGTGCTGTGAAACAGCATATTTGCCTTCAAGGCTAGAAACATAACTTTGGCCCTGCTGGGTTAGAAATCCTTCTGGCTAGCTGCTTGGAGAGTCTTGAAGGGCAACTCCCGTGCCTGATGTTTGTCAGTCATGATGTTAAAGAAGAAAATAAACGTTGCAATTCCTCCCTTTATGCCAGCCCAAGACATCTAATCTGCCCTTCTTGTTCTTGCTTTACACAGAAGTTTTAAAAGCATACTCACTTCTCATTGAGCTGCTTTCGACGCTCATATATTGTCTTTGTTTCTTCCTTATTCTGTCTCTCCAGTTTCATGGCCAGGGCATTGATAGCCCTGATGTGAGCATCGTCCACTGTTGTCTCCTGTAAAGTGAGAAAAGGAACAAAGGTATGTGTTTGAAATGTTTGTGACTGAGTTTTTCCACTGAGACATGAAAAGCAACAATAACAGCATCAAGTAAGGGTTTTAGCTCACTACCAAACATTTCAGACACACAGGGTTTGCTCTACTACAACTGCTGGTGTTACCAGTCCCTGATGAGAAGACAACAAAGACAAGAAAGGACATTAGAGAAAGGACAAAGATCTAGGTCTAGATTAGGACCCTCAGAGCTTCATTTCTAAGTCAGACATTCCAGCAGGGTCTCATCTGTTAAGGAAACATAGGTTCAGTTGCTGGTTACATAGGTGGCTACTGTGGAACAGCTGATGTAGTTGAAGATCCTGATCTAGTTGAACATGTCCCTGTTTGTTACAAGGGGTTTGGACTAGATGACCTTAAAAGGTCCCTTTCAGTCCAAAGATTTTATGATTCTATGTGTAGCAGATTGTTCCTCTGTCAAACAGGTAGTGCCTTGTGGCTCCCAGGCCTACTCGCTGTTTTTTCTAGATAGGCTTCTGTCCATAAGTGCTTAAAATCCATATAGCCTTGAGAAACTCGGACAACCCATGCCGTTATGTTTTCTTCCAAAGCAACATCACTGCATTTTAAAAGGTATGCTAAGTCTTCGAGGCAACTTGCTTCCCATATACATACCATAGAAAGGATAATATTTGCACATTGCACATATAATCTGGACTACAGTGGAATAATTGTTCTTTTGGAGCATGACAGATGGCCAACACTGAACATTGCTCCAAGATTCAAAAACATTCTCTATTTTTCTAAGACCAGTAAATGCTCCCACAAGCTTACTGGGGAGACATTAAACACTGGTGTAGTAGAAGCACAGCTGCAAGATGCCAGCATACTCTTAATAGAAGTATTGACTCCATTTGTACTTTATTTATGCTACATCCATACCAACATGTATGCTTCCATATGTTCTTTACTATCATACATAGCCATAAAGTAAACAAGAGAAACCAGTAGACAGATATTCTTCAGAAATCCTACAGTCTCCTCTCCTGGGAAATAACAGCAGCACAATGTGACAGAATACTAGTTGAAAATCTGGCAGCCATCAGTGCAGGATGATTGCTCCCTATCCTGATCTCAGATTTGTCTAGTGGGGAAACCTAGACTGGATGGATGCACACGCTCTGCCAGCACCAGCCTGCTTCTGTTTGTATCATGCATCAGCTATGAGGGTATTGTTGTCCCAGCCTTTTTCTGTAGGAGTCATGTTCAGAGTGGTACAGGAGCAGTGGCTACAAGCTAGCAGTATCTAAGGCCAAGAGTTTCCTGTGGGCACATAAAATCTACCTGGGACACTGTGTTGTTTCTGTCTCTTTCACCATCCTCCTTTTGGCTGGTACAACCTGTAGCAGGGCCCTTGCTCCATCCGTTAGCTCACAGTTCAACCGGTGAGGGCTGAAGGGCAAACAAAGGTTTCCTCACTTCACTAATTCCCTGGTGCTGAAGCTTGAGTATTTTGTCTCCCTAACCCAAACCCAGTACTAATGCATTGTCACAGGAAATTCTGCCAGCCTCTGGAAAGCGAGGCTCAGGGTTTCCTCCCAGGTGTCAGGCATATCTATGCTGTTACTTTGTCTAGAAGAGGATTGTTTCCTTCTGCTATTAGGCAACAGAAATAGAAGATGGATGCTGCCATAACAGGAATTGGCAACAAGATAACAGGCAAACAAAGGATAAAGAATATTAGGAGGGAACATTAGACTAAGCCTCACTCACAAAGTCCTAATACACCTCCTTCCAGACCTTCCTCACAGCTTCCAGACTAGCAAATCAGCACAGTAATCTTTCCTTCATGATACTCAGACCTGCAGTCTACATTTGTAGCAGTTCACACCAACAGAGAGAACAAGAGGCTGCTGCAAATGCATCCCCTCGATGTATGGCCTCACAGCTCTCATGATGGGAGCTGAAGCACATCACAAGGAGGCCCTTGCTCTGGCAATGTCTGTTCCCCAGCATTCACAAGGTTTGGTGGCCAGGTTAACACATCTCACTGGGGGCAAGAGAGGCAGCTGGCATGACTCAGCACCACAAAACTGGGTCAGAGATCACAGCACAAAAGGGTGAACTGTGCAGCTGTCTTGTCACATGGCTGCTATCCAAAGTGTAAACCATTGCTTTGTTTTACTAAATGTCTGTTTATTAATGTTATGATTCATGACCTACCACATATGCTGTATAAACAGAGTCCCCCAAATATATGTGCTTCATTTGGATGAAGGAATATGAGAAACTTGACTGTTCCTCAGGAGGAGGGGAAGGGAGAAATAAAGGAGGAAAATGGAAAAAGTGGGCAATCTTTTGTTAACAGGCTTGTTCACGGAAGGTCTATATCAACTTTCAGATTCAAACAAACATGGCTGAAACAACCATTTTTAATCCACCTTTGGATGGAACTCACTGTGACTTGCAGACTGCATGAACCAAACTGGAAATTTGCTCAAGTTCAGGCTCACACAACCAGCTTTCCAGTCATGTAATGTAATCCAAAATTTTAGGTTGTGTCATGAGTGCCTGGCAGCTCTGTCTAGACATCATCAAAGCAGAAGGCACACTGAAGGAAAATTTTACCTATTTTAAGGGCTTATAAAGTGGTAATGCTTCCTACCCCCCGATCTTTCACCTCCTCAGGGTACTGGAACTGTGTTTGCTATCTGGATATATTGCTGGGCTGAAAAGGTAACTGCTGCTTCCAGCCACACAAAGAATATACACGGAAAACACTGCTTACCCCTGATGTTGCTCCATGGAACTCATTCAGCTTTTTCATGAGCTGCAGGCAGTGTTCATAGTCGTTTCCCACATCACCTACATTAATCATGACTTCCTGGGGAAAAAAGCAGCAGGCAGGCAAACATTCAGGCTAAGAGTACAAGAACACAGTATATCCCAGTGTTTATGCTGATGCAATCAGTTCTGTGGTGTGTCTGTAAATCACTGACCTACAGCTTCTGAAGTAGTCTCTTCTGATCTGTAGATACTTATGAGACAGCCCCAACTCCCTCTCCAACCTATTACTGATTATGGAAGCAACCTCTGAATGGAAACTTAGTGGATGAAGTGACTCTTCCTTCACTCTTACAAAGAGAAACTTTCAGATTTGATACACAATGAGAGTGAGTGCCTGTTGCCAGATGGTTCAAGTCTCTTCCATTCTATTCTTCTTTCATTTCTCTGTCTTGATAGAGACACACAAGATGACTACCAATAATCACAATCTCTTTATGTGCACATTTTATATGAGGACATGTGCTAATACTGTCTGACTCTGGCATGGAAACACTCCAGAAAATTTTTAGAATTTGTTGAATCATTCCTTCCATATTATTTGTAGAACATGGCATGATTCTTCCAGGCAAAAGCCACTAAGAAAATATCCTGGAAGAGGACACGTTTATCAGAAGTTCATTGCTAAATAGCCAGTCTCTAGTATGCTGCTTGGGTTAAATACTAGATTCCATTTACCTTCTCCCTGATCCAGGCTTCCACCTGGTCCACCTTCTGGAGAAATTCCAGGAAATCCCGGCTGTCCTCCAGCATCTTTCCACGGGCAGCAACAGCTCTCTTCAACTTCTCCCAATGCTCCTCAAGCATGTGGACTCGGTGACGGACCTCTCCTGATTTTGGGTGGCATTTTGATAACAGGACTTCTCCTTTCTTCACATTCAGAAGAAGAAATTAGAAATTAAGGTTGCCACTAATTACCATGTGATTACCATGTACCATGACCTTTCCAGAAGGACGCTCTCACTTTCCTAACCTGGACTGCACAATAAATTACTAATATAAATTCTTACTGCCCAAATGATATTGCTCAGCTGGCAAGCTTTTACATCTGGAGGGAATCAAGAACACTAAGATTTGAATATATCTCTGCCAAGAATGACATCCATGGACTGGGAGCACCAAGAGAGGTATTACAGATAATTGTACCTTCAGCTATGTGATTCACCCAGTTTCAACAAGAATGTTCACAAACTGGGCATATGAAATCCTATTTACCTTTTATAGGAGTAATCACCCCAGGCAAAGAAGAAGTCAGTGATACCTGCCTGTTCGGGCAATATGGAAAGATGGACGTTCCCTGGATAGACAAATCTCTCTGTTGTAAATTAACAGCATTCCAGTTCCATGGCATAACAACTGAGTTCTTGTCACACAAGTGGTGAACAAGCTACCCTTCCTTTTCTTCCATCTATCTGCCCTTTGGATAACCAGGAATAATCTGTAAAAACACTGTCAGAGTGAGAGTTACCTTATTAACAGCTGTGATGATTTCTTCATTTGCTAGAATCTCTGCCTCAAAGACCTGATGTTTCTGCAGCAGCTTCATTTTGTCCTGCAGATTGCTGGGGTCTTGTATGGAAGGATCCTGTAGCTTCTGCATGCGCTTACTGATCCAGTCTTCTGCCTGCAGCATTGTGAGGCATCAGAGTTAGCATGACAAGTACAGGCTGTCCTGGGGTCTCCTCCCAAGACATGTCATTGTCCTATGCAAGTGTCTATGCTATGCCAGGTGGCTCTCCAGTTTCGGAACTATTCTACTTGATAGGAAACAAAAGCAGATAGGAATGAAAAGAATTCTTATCTGACCACAAGAATAATGAAAAATTCCTTAAATTCCCCAAATTTTATCACAAGCCATAAACAGATTATTCAGTCTTTTAGAACAGATACAGAGAATTCTTGAGCAGATATGCAGCCTTGACTGCATAACTTTAAAATGAAATTATGTCAGCTGAGCCTTGGTTTTAGGGCCCTGAGTTTCATCTCCTATCTCTGTTGTTAACCTATCTGTAAGCTGGGTTAAGATTCTTAAGAATTCTGTGCCTCACCTATAAAACAGCACTAACATTTCCTGATCTCAGTAATGTTGTGAGACGTACACAGAAAATGTAAAGCCAATAAAGCTTTACTGATGGGGCCAGCACTAGTCAGATTATTTGAAAGCAAATACAACTCTATTTGCTTTCATACTTCGTAAAATTCAAAATGGTCTAGTGAGGAACATCAGGTTCAGACAAGCAGGTGAACCATGAGGGCTAACGAAGCCAGGGTTATGTGTTTCTCTTAGGAAATTCTTTTTTAGGGGATGTAAATGTATGCAGAATAAAACGGACAATAGAATAGTAAGTTTTCCACAATTTTCTTTAAACTCTGCTAAACTTTAGGCCTTAGTGCTGAAGGAAATATTTTCTATCCATCAAAACACTGAGAACTGAACACTTGACATACGTTGTAACTGATCCTGTTGTCCTCAAACCACTGAAGTAACCTAATGTTTTGACAACACAAGAACAGCAAATTGAAACCAGCTTTATCAGTTTCAAAGCATCTTGGCTGTCCTTGTGGAACTGCGCTACATGAACGCAAGACTTGACAACCAGAGGATTTTCTCAGTTAATTAATGATTTGAAGTGTTGTTTCAGCTGCTGAAATTCTATAAACAATAACAGAAATAGCTTTCACTAGCAGCATGCTCTCCAGAAACTGTTCCCCTCCAAAGCACAGTTAGAGACTCAAACAGGAGCCTTATGTCAAGGTTGCCCAGGACACCATGCTGTCATTTGCTGTTTTCATTTCTGACACCCTCCTCACAAGCTAGGGCCTTCTCCCATTACCCAGCCATACATTAACGCTTTAACGTCACTTAACTGACTGACTTGTATGGGAGAGGGTCATCCAGTTAGGATGAGAAACAAATGAATCCCCTGTATATAACTACTTAAAAGGCTTTTTCTCTCCTACTTTTTAATAATAAGCAATGGTTTATAGAGAGACTGAACCAAGCCATATAAAAAACAAATCACATCTGCACTCTCAGTGGCTTGGTTTATTTTAAGGCTTACTTAGGATGGCTCTAGAGAAAGAGAGATCCTTCTCCTTGCCCCATGTCCCCATTCAGATATGAAGCAAGGCTGATCTGTTGTCCCAAGATCTTTCTATGGAAAGACTTACAGTTGTCTGGATAGGCATTTCCACTTTATTGAAGACGACATTGAGCCTAGTGTTATGCTCAGTGTAGGTACATGGGACCAGGCTTATTTCTATGGGACTCATAAAAAATATGGGCACTATCAATTTAGAAACCTACATTTTCGGAATATCAGTTACCATAACCTCAAGAACACAAACTTTTTGTAAATTACACTGATTTTTAATAACAGAAATATTTAAAGCATATAAAGTGTTGTGCCTGTTCTAGATATTTAGAGATAATAAATAATTCTCTCAATCCTCTGAGATAAAGTAGTAAACGTTTTTTATTCTCTTGTAGAGGGGGTGACAAGGAAAGGAAGTTAAGTGCCACTGATACGATGAGCAGGTTTCAGAGTCAGCATTAAAACTGAGATCCATCTTTAGAAGTAGAAGCTTTCAACTGTATGATCTTTCCTCTGCAATAACTTACATGAATACACATATTTCTAAGTAGTAACCTGTTTATTTGCCTTCCATGTTAACTCTAAGGTACAGACTTTGGGACAAAAGGATAGTCTGTAAGTCCATCTCACTTCTTTGGGACTAGAAAAGCACCATATTTCTACTGTAGGAGAGTATGTCCTATTTTGTGAGCGGCAGGTGACCTCCTAAGTTAGTTGTTGTGGGTTTTGTGCAGAAAAAAAAAAGTTCTATGCCCTGAAAATGGTACGAACTGCAGCAGCTAGCCTTCTAAGCAGACCATATGATGCTGAGCTCTCTGTTTGCTCATGAGTAATCACAGACTGTGTTGTCTTTGTACTGATGCATGTAGGTCTCTCCGTAATTGCTTCTAGAGAGTAACTGTGAGACTTTTAATGGTGACAGCGATCACTATTTTCTGCTGCCACAAAACACTCTGTCTGATCAATGGAAATAATTTAAGATCATTGCAGGAGGGTGAGTTTTCAGGGGAGTAGGACCCAAGCTATGGGACTTGTTCTAATAAGTAAGAATAAGCAATGACCTCATTGATTTCACAGCTAAACTCAAAACTCACCTCTGCAATTTAACATCCCTTTGGGGACTATTCTCATATATGAACTTCTACACACCCAGAACATCATTAAAATCAAATTAAACATTCCATCTACCCAACAAAGAGGAAGAGAGATAATACTGTAATTTGGTTGGGTTTTTTTAATTCTTTGGTGGTGTTCACATTCTACAGCAGTAGACAATGAATTCAGATTGGAGAGGTAAATGAGCAGGTAGTTTGAGAGCAAAAACTCCCTGTAGAACTCTTGACTGAATTTATGTGGAGAAAGTAGATGAGAAAAGGGAAACATTTCTCACTATAGAGGTCCAGATACTCTGCTATAAGTGTGTGATTCAAGAATGAAGGGGGACCCCCAGACCAAGCACTGATTTGACAATTACAGAGAGATGGGAAGAAATGCAGACGTATTCCTACCTAACAGGTTGATTGTATTTCTACAAGGGCATTGACAGTTTCTCTGCCAAGGAGGATGTTGGCAGTTCTGTGATATTTACATCAATGGTACATTGCTATTTTGAAAATATTATTGTGCTGTACATGGATTTTTAGCAGCCATTTATTCCTTAGATTACTCTTAAAAAAATAAAATTGTTTATCAGCATTAGCTGTGTTACAGGCATTCATTCACCTTTGGTGCCAATCATAATTTGACCTCTGTCAGGTCATGTGTCTTTTTCATGGACAGGTGACAAGAAACTGCAGTTTTTCTTTAAACCATGGAGAATATTCTATGGGATGCAGCAGCAGAATGGGTGCATACTAGACCAGCAAGAGTGTTTGTAAATGTCCCTCTGGGCCTGTGTGCTGTTGTTCATGCCAGCACACCGGATGCTAGCACATTTTTCAGTCACACACATTGTGTCTTTGAAAGACTGACCTATTATGTCTTTCCAACAGTAGTGCCAGGAGTAGAGCTATTCAGTTACAGGACTAATGCCAAAACAGGAGACAGAGACAAACATATTCTGTAGAGACCAGTCTACAGTAGCTGAAGAGCTATGCTAAGTTACAGCACTGGCCTTCAGTGAACAGCCAGTAGTAAAGCTTGGCACTCCTGCCGTAATGCTTTACACTTTCTGTTCTCCCTGATTTGAAATAGCATTTCTTTCCCACCAAAGGAAACATAAGGTAGTAGCTGGCAGTTTTCCTTTTATTAGTTTTATTTTGGCAGAGCTCCTGATGTGTAAAGCAGCTGTAATGAGAACAATGCCACAACGATGGTATAGCAACAGCAATGCTATACCTTTGTGTGGCAGAACAGGAATTACCACACCAGAGTAGATTGTCAATCCATCTAATCTCTGGCAAGGGCGAGCACTTCATCCAACAGAGGTAGGCAGCTCCTCTGCCTTCCACCCCCATCGCAGTCTAAAACCCTCTTACCTCTTCCAAGTTCTGGTAGAAAAGTGCCAGAAGAAGGGCAGTCTGAAGTGTCTCTCTCCTACTCTGGGATAGATCCTTGATCTGCAGCTTCCTCTCACAAATGGCATTCAGTTTGTGCTGGATCTTTAGCCCTTCCAGTCCACCAACCTTTTCTAGCCTGCTTGCCTGTTCTTGAAGAGACATCATCTGAGGAGGCAACAAATCTGACATTACTTTTATGAATTCAAGTGGTGTGAAAGAAACAAAAACCAGGTTCCTTTCCATAACTAAAAGACTATCTCTTTTTCTGGAATGAACAAGAATAGCAGGGACAATCTAACCAGCATTCCCCTCGCCCTGTACTATGTCAC
The DNA here is from genome assembly GCF_000687285.1 of Phaethon lepturus. Lineage (NCBI taxonomy): Eukaryota > Metazoa > Chordata > Aves > Phaethontiformes > Phaethontidae > Phaethon > Phaethon lepturus. The sequence continues at coordinate 38,163 of NW_010541344.1, read as the reverse complement.
ATCTACGATGTCCTTGTCATTGGTCTCTGTAGTATAACCTGGCTACTTAAATGAAATAAAGCTGTAGCTCCAGGAGTCCCTATGCCACTGATCATCCAGTGCAAGGAATCATGGAGAAAGCCTGACTCCCATGAGCACTCAGGCTTTATTGTTTTGTGGAAACCAGGTGTTGGAAAGTAGCTCTCAGCATGAACAATCAGTCTGTCAGGGAGCTGGCATAGGTTTTGGGGGCTCATTCCTTCTGGGGAACACAGGCATGAGACTTAATTAAAACTCATACGTTTGAGTTCAGCCCTAGCCTGGGTGAATTACAGCAGTGGTCACCCTCCAGGCAGATTCCTTTACATGTGGGTGTGTAATTCAGCATCTATTCCAAAGGTGCAAAGAGACTAGCCGATTTGGTACAGACATTGTATATCAACTGTATATTTAAATAATTATACAAGTCATCTTCTCTGACCTACTGTATTTTACTTGCTTTAAAAGTCACTGATTTTTTTATGAAAAAGCAGAAACTTCTGATATCCATAACACACAATATGACCCGTTTTAAATATTTCTTCTTGTAAGTCCCACTATTCAACTTACTAAGTAGTTTTCCAGTCTACTGCAAGACAATACAGGCAGGACTTGGGCATGTTTAACATTTGTTCTCCACTGCTCTGCGTCTTTTTCACTAAGCTTCCCCATTTTCTCTTTGTTTCAACCATATCAGGCATATCACACCTGTCAGCAATTTCATGTGTTGCCATATTAAAAAAAAAAAATGAAAAAAATCATTCTAGCTCGTGCATTGGTAGAATATTTGTTGATTTTTGTACCTTCTCATCCTGTGATGCCAGCAGCTTTTCAAAAGCCTCATGTTTCTTTATCAGTTGCTCTATTTCATCCACAGAGCTTCCAAGGTCACTGCTTTTCAAATAAATCTATAAAAAAAAGTTCCATATTTTTCTCAGTGGATTAATTATCACATAAACCTGATTCATAAATGTGAGAAGAGGCATTAACTCTACAGTTGAGAGTACACTTGAGAGGAAAAAAAAGGAACAGAAGGCAAATGAAATTGGAAATTAAATAATAGAGCTCCATGGTCTTGAGCAAGGAAGAGAAGCATTAACAGGTCCAGCTAAGGAAAGTGACTTATCACTGCTTATTGCAATCACTAAGTCACAAGGCTGGCAGTGAATTCCAGAGGTCTAAGCCATCCTTGTAATCCAAAGCAAGATCAACACTGTCATGTCTGACAGATGTCTGTATAATTCCTTCTTAGAAGACTTCCAATACAGAGACTTTGCAGCCTCCCTGAGCAATTTATTCCAGTGCTTCATTACCTTTACCACTAGCAAGATTTTCCAAATATCTAGCCTAAAAATGCATTGCTAACGCTTCACCTCATTACATACTGCCCTATTCATCACAGAAAGGAGATAATTCCTTTTACATTTGCTTCAGCCTCGTACATGTTTGCAGGCGTTTTGCATACTGGGATTTCTATCTTCTCTAGGCTAAAACTACCCTGATCTGATCAATCGTTCCTCAAAGTCTGTGTCTTCTTGATTCTGATTATTCTTATTGCTCTCCTCTGTGTTTTCTCCATTTCCACTTATTTTGAAATGAGGTTCCTAATACTTGACGGAATAAGTGGCAATAAGCAGTAAGGTTGCCAGAGTGAAGGTATTGAAGACAGCAGAGAACTTGTGTGCTTTTTCAAGCTTTCCACATGTATCTGTGTATGGTGCTGATCTTTTACACAATACCATGAACTCAAGTTCACCTTGCAATCTACTGTAAGCTTCCAGAACATTTTCAGAAGAACTGCTTAGACCAGCTTGTACCCATCCTGTATTTATGCAGCTGATTATTCCTGAAAAATGTCATAGTTTGCACCTGTAACAAGTGCATTACAACTATTATTTTTTACAGGCCATCTTTCTAACTTGCCTGCATTAATTTTATTTACTGTCTGTCCTAACAGTCTCTGACGCAGAAAGACCTTAGTCTAAAATAACAAATGCAGTTTTAAGGAAACTTACCTCTGTACTATTCTCTTTTAACACTGTGAGGACCTTTTCTAACTATACACACATACATCTCTAACGCACCACAGTGTTTCTCGACTCTTTTCCGGTGTTAAGAATACTGACTGCCCAATTATTTCTCCCATGCATTCTGTTATTTTCAGTTTTGTCAAATGCAAAAGAATAAACAATGTAGTTATCTATTATCTGGAAAAAAACCAAGCTTTTCTGCAGGCCAGTAGGAATTTATTCTTTTCCAGTGGATTTAATTGCCCACTGTTTCTTCCCTTATTCAATGATGAGAAAACAGCAGGACAAAAACCCCAGTCAGAGGCTCTGATGGGACATGAGCAAAAATTAACTATGGACAAGGTTCACAGTGGAGTGAGTATGATTGGACAGACTTTTGGAGTTCAGGCTGCTACGAGGGACTACATTTATTGGTTAGGACACAGCACTATGTAATCCATTCTGTGAGCTCATGGAATTGTAAGTATTTGATTAAGGATGATAAATTCCAACCAGTAACTCTAACTAGGTAAAGTGCAATTAAGAGATGGAAGAAAAATTTGAGATCAGTGGTATAGTGTGAAAGAATTAAGAGGCTGGAAAGAAACAGAATAGAACCAGTGAAACAACACAACTCCTATTAGTTTCAGAAGAGGTTTGGTAAAGAGCATGGGTAAATCTGTGCCTCAAAACCATAGATGTGCACAGGAAAAATAACATCTAGAGAGATCTCTCTTGCTTTGCCAAACATTACAGTTCTGTAGCAGTCTGACAGGGTGTTTTTTACATGAGAGAAAAGATGTTCTTCAGCAGCTACTTTAGAAAACCAGTAATGATATTCATTGTCTGGACAGAAGCATTGGATGACTGTTTAACCTCACAGGGCATCTTCTGAAGGAGAAGTTTCCCAGGCATGTGTTATATGCAGGGGAATCCACACCTACTTGTCAGGGTCTGAGTGCACCAACAGGCTCTGGTGGCCCTGACCAGCCTTTGGATGGCTCCCCTACTCCCACCTGGGGGTCCCTCTGAGGCTCAGCCCTGGCCCCAGCCCAGTGTTGAGGGAAGGCCTGAGTCCTGTCCTGGTCCTCCTGGACAGACCCCAGAATTCAGTCATTACCTCGCTTTGCTGACTTGATATCCAGCTGGTCAATGGACCTTATTACTGCTGCCACCACTCAGCCCTCCTTGGCAGCTGTGTCTAAGAGGACTGACAGGCAGACTTGGCCTGAACTTCTGATTCATTTTTTGGGAGTTAATGAAAGAAATATTTTGTGTATACAGAAGAATATCATGTTGTATTGGGTCTGGCTGAGACGGAGTTAATTTTCCCCATGGTAGCCCTCATAGTGCTGCGCTTTGTACTGGTAGCTAGAAAGGTGTTGATAACACACCAGTGTCTGGCTACTGCTGAGCAGTGCTCACATGGCATCAAGGCTGTGTCTCCAACATTCCCCCCTCACTGGTAGGCTGGGGGTGGGCAAGATCCTGGGAGGGGACACAGCCAGGACAGCTGACCCAAACCGACCAAAGGGATATTCCACACCATATGATGTCATCTCGGCAATAAAAGCTAAGAGAAAGGGGGTGGGGGGCATTCTTTTTTTACAATGTTTGTCTTCCAGAGCAACCGCTATGCGTAGTGAAGCCCTACTTCCTGGAAAGTGGATGGACATCGCCTGCTAATGGGAAGTAGAGAATAAATATTTTGTTTTCCTTTACTTCTGCCCATGGCCTTTGCTTTTCTTAATCTGCCTTTATCTTGACCCACATGTTTTTTTCCATTTTATTTTCTCCTCTGCTCCGTCCTGCTGAGGAGGGGTGTGATAGAAAAACTTGGTGGCACCTGGCATCCAGCCAAGGTCAACCCACCACACATGCCCAGGCCAGATGTTCAAACTGCTCTATACTAATCCATGCCAACTATCAGAAAGAGAGGTGAATAAATCCCAACACAGTAATCACTGGCAAGAAGAGGGGAAGGCCATTGTACAACAGGCCTAAGTTTTTAATAAGTATGACCCATAAATCACCAGGATGCCTAAAGAAATACATTAACATTAATGCCTCTGTTATGCCTTTGTATGTTAAATACAACTCCCACCAGAAGGCAGATATTCTGTCATTCAAACTTTAATCCTTTGATCTATCCTACTCATCAAGTGTATGAAATTATGACAGATTGTATTTTTTCTAGAGCTTTTTGGATTTTGTTTGCTCTTGTGAAGGAAGATCTCCACACATGTGGACTCCAGGTCTGTCTACTGTAATGCTTTGTTAAGCTGCCTATAATTACTATCCATATTTACACTGCTCTTACTAACACTGAAATAAAAAGTTACTGGCTGAATGTAACTGACTCCTGTTTGGGGTACACAAACATACAGCCACATGCCGCATCTCTATTACGGGTTTTAAATGCTGCTTTAAAAGTATTGTGACTTCTTTTGTCATATTTTGTGAATTATCTACCATTTTTGGTCAAAAAAATTTACCCGAGGAAACAGAAAATTCCCATAATTTTCCACATATCACTCCAGGACCTTTTTTTAGTAACTGTTAGCAGTGAAACTGCTGTGATAACTGAAGAAAAGGTCAGCCACTAGTTTTCCTGCTCATATACCTGTGGTGGAAGGAAAAGACAAGGGACATCTACTGGTAAAGATGGTTACTTTCTTTGGAAAAGGAGAACAGAGATATCTGAGAGCAGGGATGTGGGATGCTGAGTCATAAGCAGCTGCCACTGGAGTGCTCAGTGTTTTGCTCCCACTGAAAATCACTACACACAAACAACACTAGGCATTCAAAGCCCCATTCCTTCAGCTGTTACAGCAGCGGGAAAAAGTTCTCCTGATCTCTGAAAGCTTTGGACCAGGTCCTCCAAGTAGAAACCTGTGCAAGTGCTCTTGAGAACCCATATTTTAATGCTGAGAAAGAAAACTGGTGCTCAAAAAGAAAATTGGTGCAAAAGAAAACTGGCTGTGTACATTACAGGAGAGCTGGTGGCAACATGTTAAGAAGAAAGCAGCCCCAGTAGCATTAATAGTGCTACTTGGAGAGCTGGTGAGGTAAAAACTTTCCATTCATCTTTTAAACAGATATGATATTACAGCAATTGCTAGAATCAGAACCGCAACATTTTTTTCATTTAAGCATTTGTTATACCAATCTGAAAGCAGAATAGAAATGGGCTCCCACACCACAATGCAGGCCTGTGGCCAATTACACCACTTTTTGGCATATTTTTAGACACGTCCCCAAAACTCTTGCTTTGAATGAGACATATTTATTTCAAATACAAAACGCTGCATAGCTCTCCTCAGGTAACCTACCAGGGTCTCCCACAGCACACAGCGGGTATAAACTTTCTTTCAAGTTTGTTTCTGTTATGAATTATGGCCCATCATCAGGAATTTAATGCTTGGCCACAAAAAGCACCAAAGACTTGGCCACTCGCTATATAAACGGACTCATTTTTAAGTGAAGACTTGCAAAGATGCTTAAAACCACAAAATGGACATCACCCTTTTTGAGATTTGAAATGGAGCATGAAACAAATAGCCAAGTTATTAACAATGCAAAGCACAGAAATGGAGGTTTTAACCCTACTTAACAGGAATTTTTCATTATTTCTGAGCTCATTGCATAGATTTAGCCTCACTGTCATAAGACAAGTTAATGCACACATTAACTTACATACATCTTACTTACATTTTACATACAAGTTAATGCAGAACTAAATGCAAGGTCCAATTAAAAAAAAAGAGTACATTTAAAATAAAATAGTACTATATACACACTTATGTGACAGCACAGGCCAGCTCTAGCTTTTGGAGAAATAATGAATGAAATATTTTAGTCTTAGGATAACTATGCTCTCTGGATGCCACAACTTCACATTTATACACCCTAGAAGCTGACACAACCCCAAAAGAAATTTGTCATCCAAGAAATGTCATTTTTATTTCTCTAGAAGAAAAATTATCTTAAGTATTTGTGCAAATCCAGTCCCCTCTCCTACTTCTGCTCTTCACAGTATAAACAAGCTCCACGATTTTGCCCCCCACTGCCTGCCCTGGGCTTGCTGCTGAGATTGCTGGAACTCCGCTGAAAATCTTTGAGCTCTAAGCCTGTACTAAAAGCCAGTTTTAAATGCCTTCACTTAAAGCATGTAATCAAGTCCAAACTCTCTGTCCAGACAGATAACAATCTTTGATTTGACTTACTTCTGATAAATGTAAATATAAAAAAGAATTAATGAGGAGACACATTTTTTTTAGCAAAGTAAATAAATGTGCTTAATACCATGGTTATATATGGTTCACAAATATGTTGTACTATGCTTCATTGCAGTAAAATTTATAACAAGTTATCATACTATAACGGCAAGTGGAATAAACCACACTGAAGTGGTTTATAAAAAAAAATACATACACCTTTTCTATCATACTGACATCACTGTATTATTGGCCTCTGACCTCACAATTTAGATGTAAAATTCTGATATTAAATGTACTTATAATTTCCTTCCTCCCTCCCACAGCATGCTGTCTCATCAGCATAAGAATATAATTAACTGATATTGGAAATATATACGGGAAAAACACCAAGAGAAGTCAGTGTTTGTTTTCCCATAACTGCTATGATCCCTTTCTTCCACCTATACCCTCCTTCTTTAAAATTCGCAAGCTCAACCCCTATCCTGTAAGTAGTAGGTGTTAGACCAGAATCCCATGCCCATACAACATCATCATTGAAATATTTACTTATGAAACATTTGTCTGAAGGCAGACTAAATTATTCTTAAACTCCCCATAGTTTCTCTGCTAGAAACTTGGCTGGGATATCCAAATTTGAGATGCTATGGAGACTAAATTCCCTTAATTTCCCTCAGGAAAGGGTGGTACCTCTCTTTTTCTAAGGAGAAAAAAAAAGTGATTTCTTCCTACACACTTAAATATTTGGTTTTGAAAACAAGTATTACTTTTAAAGGTTACAAAACCTGGAATTAACCATTTAGAAATACAGCATAATCTGACAAGTAAGAAAATGAAAACAGTGAAACAGGAAGATCTAAGAAAAACTACACTGACAATTTGTTCCAAGTCCCAGACCGACCAGCAGAGAAGAAAACCAGTTCTTGGCTCAGAAGTCTTGATACTTCAAAGTGCTGAGCACTATGTCCCAATTACACAAAATCTGTAAGCACATGCATAGCCTTGAGCATGTCATGTTGACAATAGTACTCTAATGGTTAAAATGAAACACTTATTAAGTCCTCAGTCAGATCAGAGTGCTCGATTTCATTTAGGATGGATCAAGCTGTAGCCGCAGCCTCGGTGACAACAGAACGCCAGTAGCTTTCTGATTGTCCTGCAAGTCATCTCTAGGGAGTGGGAACATGGCAGGAAGCATACAAAAAGAAATCCACATGGCTTGATTAACACAGCTTAAAAATTCTGTTTGCAAATGTTCCTAGAATGGAATGGAAATCTTCACCACTCTCCTCCCAGATCCAAAGGATGCAATGTTGACAGCGATAGAGGGACACCATCCACTCTCCGTGTCTCTGAGAGTTGAAGACGTGGTGTGAGCTGGTATGTTTGTCAACAGGTTATCAGGGCATACACTTTTTAGAGTGCATGTTTCCTGGGAAGGTCTCAAACTCGATCTTGCCCAATGGCTAGAAAGCAATCCTGAGCAGCAAACTGGATTCACTGATAGAGAGAGGCCAGCCCCAATCTCCACGGGGTGAAAGGGTGGACCAGCTATATCTGAATCATGTGTTTTGGTAAAGATTGTTGGACTTGGGCTTCTTCTAAATTCTCTTACCACCTGGATAGGCATAGCAGTCCAAGGGGTGGCGAGTATCAGAGTGATTTTGGAAACCTTGTGGTGAGCAGGTGTTAGACCATCACATGGAGTCTTCCTAAACTCTGGCCTAGAGGAAGCGTGGTTCTGAAAGACAATCAGCTCTGGATTTAAATCCTTGCTTGTGACCTCATTCCCACTAGCTGAATTTTCTCTTCCAGTTAGCACAGCTGGGGACAGCCATATATCTCTGGAGGCAGTTTGCTGGGGAAGGCCAGGATACTTAGAGGAAGTCACATGAAATCTTGTGATTTGAAGGGCTGGAGACCCACCTGAAGGGAAGCCTTGCTTTGGTTTCTGAGATCCTGTTGGAAGATCAGCGGGAGTTTCAGGCATCTTCCCTAATTGTGGCATGAGCAGACTTGAATCAGCATGACTACTTCCATGAGAATCTGCTCGAAAAGGCTTTATTGTCAAGCTGCAAGTTGAAATGTAAAGCTTCACTGAAGCATGGAGGTCTGGCATTTGGACATTGCACTGGCTACAGCCTTGTTGAGGTAGGAGGGAATCATAAGGTTCCAGGGATGCATGCAGATTTTTGCTGCGGAGCGTAGAAACAGCTGGAATAGCAGACAGATCAACGTCTAGGCGCGATGTCCAGCTTGGTGGAGCTTTGCAGGAAAGCACATCAGAGGGCAAAGATACAGCAAGCTTCAAGGGATCGTTTTTTTCAGGAGAAATACGATGAACACTTTTTTCTCTTTCTGAATATTGCTTGTAAGATGCAGATGTTGACTGAGTGCCAGAACCCCCATATCCACGGCCCTGAGGGTCCCTGGGACGCCTGGAACACTTGGATGTCTCATCAGATGGACTGACACAGTGACCAGTGTTCCCAAAACCTTTCCTCCGGTCAGTGTGTGCCAGGACGACATCTAGCCGTGAACAGTAAGCTCCGGAAGACATGCTGCTTGGTGGTGAGCTGGCATTTCCTGGAGCAAGCTCTGCAACTGATTGACCAGTGGGAGGATGCCATGCTGATGCTGGCATCTTTTGAAAAGGCCTGTCCCGCACAGCAGATTCAAAAGGAGGAGGTGGGGTCATTCTGCTGGAAGAGAGCATCACTTCTGCAGTGGAGACATAGGTCGCAGATGAAAGTTTGCAGCGATGGTCCCTGCATGACATTCTGAAGCTTAGTCCTAAACGATGCAAAAATCAAAGCCACAGAAGCTTGCCTTTCCCCCTGTTTTTAAAACCAACTCCTAATCCTTTTTCCTTTGGCTCTGGAAATTTCCATTCTTCCTCTGATTCAAAGGAATGAGAGATGAATAAACATTCTCCAGGAAAAAATTTATAAACTAAAAAAATCCACATTCAAAATAAAAACGCACAGCTCTCCTAATACTGCTAGCACTGCCTGTCATGTCTGCAAAGTGATATGAGTGTGGGATGGGCAGAAAGATAAATTACACAGCATGAGGCTCTGTTCCCTGAGTGTTCTGACAGTGAGACTGCAGACAGAGTAGGAGGGAGCCAAAAACGCCTGCCAGAGACAGCCTGCGCACTCGCTGTTATTTCGTCTGTGAAAAAAAGGAAAGCAGCTAACCTGAGCAATGCATCTGCTGCTATGAAAAGGTTAGAACAGAGCAGAGTGTTCTGGATACTGCTTCTGCCCAAATAAAAAATTATTCTTTTTCTTCCTTGTCTTTTTCAGCTGTTGCTTGTCTGCACTCTGAATGGCAAGATCTCTGCTCACAGGTCTTAGGAGAAGTTGCATGCAATAGCACAATTGAGTTCATAATAAAAAAAATTTAAAAAGATAGATGTTTGCCTAATTTTCTCCACATGTACTCTATTTTCTTTAGCATAGAACAATCCTAGACTAAATCCTGCAGAAATCCTTCAAAGGTTTAAGTAACTTGGATGTAATATAAGATGCTGGCATAAAGTCAGACCTGTCACACTGGCACAGACAGTGAATGAGAGCGCAGTTCTCAGTAGTAGTTCTTAGTTTAAAACACTGCTCTGTTGCCTTCTTCCTTCCCCTGTTGCTTGCTGCTGCGGGAGAGACTTGGTCTAAGGCATATGAAGTACCGGGAAAATAAGATCCAAAAATTATGGGATGACAGAAGCTGCTTTCTTACACACATATTTTGCAGATGTGCAAAGCAAAATGCACGTGACTGAGCTTTGCCTCAAACACAAAAGTCAGAAGAAACACAAGGGGTGGAGGAATTGCATATATTTGTTTGCCTGACAGGAATCTTTTTTGAATGTGTGTTTGCTTTTGTCCTTTCTGAAAGCAGCAAATGACAATATTTCCGTTAGGAAAGTGGTTTGGGAGTCTTCAAATGATGTCTTGGCTGAATACTTTCTGAAAATGCGTTTGAAAGGACTGCTTTCCTACCCTCCTGCCTGTCTCCCTAGGGAGCAGAGTCTGCGTCACTATGCAGCCTCTTTTCAACGCCATATAGTAGTAACAGAGCTCCATCCAAAAGGAATAGATTCCTCTTCCACTTGTTCTTCAAATGCAGAGAAATAAAATACAAATAGTGACTAAGGAACCTCAGTTCACTGTCAAATTGTATATACTGATCCATAAGGCAGATGGTGGCAGCTGCAAGAGACAACTTTGCAGTTCTTGTTATTTCTCCCTCATTTAGATGGGAGTCCTGCAGCACAGGAATAACCTGTTTGAAGATGATCACACTTCGAGATGAGAGAACAAAAGCAATGGAGGATATTCTGTGAATACAGGAATTCCAGCTGTAAAGGAATCAGAACAATGTTGCCATTTCTATTCAGGGCCAGGCTGATGCATTTCATATTAAAGAAGGACTAGAATCCAGTAGAAAGTAAATTCTTTCCTGTTCTTCCGTGAACAACAGCAAATAAGCTTTTTCTTGCAATGATTTGCTTTCTTTATTGATTTCATCCCATAAATTCTTCAAAGGTACAGCTTATTTTGTATGTAAACACATGTAGTCTCTGTCTTCTCAGCAGCGTGATAGCCTAAACCTGCATCACTCTGTATTTATACTCACTGTGGACTGATAGTGCTGTGGACATTGAGGTGATTGTCAACATTGCCAGGTCTCAAATCAGTAAAATTTACTGATGATTTAAAATGAGCAGGTAGCAGTGGAATTTCTGAAGCACAGCTGAGAGGTGCTTTCAGCAGTACTCTTTAGCTCTGAGGCAAGCTGATGTTCCTGGGCAGCTACCTTTTTTTCATGGTATTTTGCTTAGTGTCAGCTGTGGGTTAAAACCAAGGTGACAAGAATGGACAACACAGGAGTGAGTCATCATGATGGAGGAAAGCTAGTAATTCCTGGAAGGAAAGCTGTTCACATTATCAGCCTAACTGGTGCATGCAGAGTAGTGAGAGTTGAAACTCATCCTGAATGCTTGCAGCTCATTGAAGTTCTGTTTGTTTGCATCCTTGGATATGGACAAATTCAGTGTCTCTTCTTCCCACCTAACAGCACTTATACATCACCTGGATTAAATTTGAGCACTAATCCGTAACGTTCTTTCCTAGGCGTTGTGGTAAAATTCAGTGATGGTAGGGACTGTGTCAGTGAAGGAGGAGACGTATGGCTGATTGTGATATCCAAATTACCAGTTTAGAAATCCATGGTGTTCTGTAGTTTCCCTGGTAGATTGCAGGTAGATATTTGGTCACTGACTACAATATCAGAGCCATTTGTCTATATGGTCACACCATGGTGACCTACTTTTCCATTTTATAATAGTAACTGTGTGAGCATGCAACTGTAATTCTTTACATGTACAGACCTCTCACAAAAGCAACAGTTCTTCAATCAGCTGTAATCTTTTGAGGATTAAATATAAGCAAAAATGAGAAACAAAAATGTTTATGAATCTTTTTTCCATAATTAGAGTGTTCTTTTCAACCTAAGTGCTCTATTTAAAAAAAATAAAAAAATAAAAAAAAATCAGGTGCAGAAGGTGGTGGGAGGAACCTAAGAGTGTAGGATGACTGTGGCTCCCTCATTCTCTATACCTGCATGGATGAGACCAGCTTGTCATTACACTCCTCTGCTTATTTTCTTGTCATTCTCCCTGACCATAAAATGTCATCTGTGTGAAGGGGTGCTGGGAGAGACAGCCAAGTATCCACTTTACTGTTCCACCTTCTGAACACTTATTCACAGTGAGAACAACTGAATACCAGGCTCCTTAGAAGATCATAGAGAAAATGCTGCAAGAGAAAAATTCCGGTAGCAGCACTGCCCTTCATGGTCCTCAAGGTCACAGCCTTTATTCTCAGGCTTTGCTTTGGCTGAAGAAACTTGTGGTAGAGGCAGGCACTGTGGTTGATCCTACCATGTGAATTTACGCAATCTATAATGAACACCCACCCCTTTTGTGGCAGTCCACCTTTCAGCATATGGCAATGGTAAATTCAGCTGGATAAAGAAGTAACGTGAAGTACAGTTTACCTGTACAGAATGTGCTGGGGGCATACTGAAATTTCCAGGTGCATCCCCTTTTATGTAAGAGTAATATAGTCTTTTGCAACCAGGAATCATGACTGAGAGTCAAGAAGAAACACTAACCCATAGTAGCTTCCTACTTATTTACCTCTGAGGTATATACACCAAAGCAGATGCCATAGTCACAGTGCCTCTGCATGTTGACTGATATCGATTTAATGAAAAGAGAAAGAATACAGTGGCCACAATTTTGTAGAGTTTACATTTTCCCTGATGACGCTCCCCATGCAGGAACTTAGCAATGATATATCACTGCTTGGTAAGGACTTGAGACAGATATGATGCGAACCGTGCCATTTGCTAATTAAGCAACAAATAAAAAAATTCAATGGGCGGAACTATGTAATATTTTACTCCAGAAACCTGAACCTAGGTGAAACTCTCTTGGTTTCATGCTTCAGCACAAACTCAGAATACAGGCCATACTTGCCAAAGGTGCCAGTTGTAGGGAATTATGCAGATAGGCGTTTCCTTCAAGAAATGAGAAGCAGAAGGCTCCAAGCCCATGTGTCTCAAAGGGTTAAGTATCACTGCATGGCACACTTCAGGCTCAGTTTTCCAAAAGATTTAATGCCAGTGGCAAAGCACTGGTGGAAAATAGAGCTCAGCACAAACCAAAAGCCATTATATTGTGCTGCCAGTGGTCTTGGAGAATTAAGAATTATTTTTCCTTAATGAGAAATGACCCAGAGGTATAACCTCCTTCAGCTTTGCTTCAACCCTTCCATCTGGCAACCTTCAAACCATCGACGTGGTTTGCCTGCCAAGTCTCAGCACAGTTAGAGCAATCTATCAATCCATGAATTTAACAGAGTGACTGGAAAAGACTTCTGAATTCTGCACTCAGTTTTGTAATAACAAAAGTCAGACCTCAAGCTGGAACCATTTTAAATAGTTCCATGAATCCAGGAAAGTGCAAGAAAGACATGAGATAATTTAATATTGGTGAAAAAAATCTATTTCAAGTCCTGCAAAATTATGATAATCCTTCTGTCCCTTTGCATTAACTATATCAGCCCTCTCTTTTCATGAGAGGGCTTTTTTCACTAGCTCATCTTTCTCTACTGTATCAAACAGAAACTAATATTCCACAATCAAATTCTTTCATCATCATTTTCCACTGCTATCAACTACCTTGCAGAACTGAGAAGTCAATTCCTTTTCCTGGATTAACTCACACTGCCAACATCCATTTTCCACTAGTTGAATTTCCCCTTCAGCCTGGGGTGAGGTTTCCAGCAACACCTGCAAGGTAATCTCCCTGTCCTCCAAACCCTCTTTACAATTTCCCTTCTCTCTGAAGCCTACAACACAATTTGCCAGTGATTAAGCAGTTGGTATGCTGTGATATATTTGTAAAGCTAAGTAATACTGGACTGTTGTCTCCCTCTTCTGTTGTGACTCTCATCTGTTAGCCCTTATGTTTATTTACAATGAATTATCTTTCAGGCAAGGATTATCTTTTTGTTTGTGGTTCCGCACCTAAGCCCCATAAGAAAGGGGGGTGGACTTGTACATTGCTACAGTCTCCAAGTGATACCACAATGCAAATAGTAACAATAAAAAGTGTTTTGTCTATACACAGCCCCAAGGATTTTAAGTTGTAGGTGAACAGTAGTGCCCCTTTTAGTTTGAAAGAGTTCAAATGTTTGAAGTGTTTAACAGTTTATTTCAAGTTTGTAATTCACGTACCTCCTGTGAATTCAGAAGCATGTCCAGGTGATCCCAATCCTTGTAGAACATTTGTTCTTGGTGTATTTTCTCCAGCCACTCCTTTTTCTGTTTCCATTCATTGTATACATTTTCCTTTTCTTCCAGCAGAGCCTGTAGCTTCTGCTGAATCTGAACATAATTTCCAATTAAAAACTCATGTTGGACTTTACATCCCACAGGGCCAGGGGAAGGTGGCAGGAGAAAGGCTTAAGTGAAGTGGTGGGTAAGCCCCTTAAATTGCAACAAAATTATCAAACAGAAAAAAGTAGATCAAATTTTAGCACTTATATTTGGGCAGAGAGATAATCAGAGGTGCCCGATTTCAGGAATGGAGGAATGCTTCTTACAGCATATACGCAGTCCAAGCCAAGAGCAAAGAAAGGTAACTGTTTCTCAAGTGTACCTTCTAGAATCAAATCCTAATTCTCTTTATCTTTAGTCATAACAGTGCAATTATAGCACTTCAAATTGGGATAGGACAGATACTTAAATAAGCTATCAACATAGCATATTCTCCTAATCACTGAATACAACCTTCAATGTTAGACTTCATGTAATTTCAGCTTCTGAAGTTTGTATATCCACAGGCCATCTCTAAATTATTTTTTCCTATATTTTTCTACAGGCAAAGGACTTTACAGTCAGGAAGATTTCTGGTTACTATAGTAATACATTGCAATATTCAACAAATTTTCAGAAAATGGCTTGGTGAGTAATCTGCACGAACTCAGCAGTTTTCTGAAGATATTCAAGTGACATGTTAATGAATTGTCAGGGGAGAAGTAAACTAGTAAGTACTGGAAAAGAAATAATGCTGTGAGAATCTTAGAAGCTATTTGTCTTGAGTAAACAGTCATCTTTCATTTCTGGGGAGTTAAATATACTAGCATAATTCATTACTACAGAAAATGTTTCAATTAATCCTTAAACTCTCTCATATGTTTGAGTGTTTTCATTCTTTGGTTGACAGGTTTTTGTCCAGCCTGGTCTGCTATAGATATAGCACTGTAATGTGAAGCAGAGTATTTGTGTGAAAACCCAGTTTGGGAAGTGGGTAGAATTATCTCCATCGCTCAGAACATCATGAACTTTGTGAATAAGCTTTGCTGCAGTGGGCCCTCAGGCGATGCCAGCACTCATCTATTGCTGAGGCAGGACACAGAACAGACGTTTTTGTGCCCAAGCTAGGTAACACACTGAGGAAAATGTAGGTCATGCACATGGATATGTGTGAGTGTACACACGCATTTGTATGCTTACAGCACAATATAGTATAGAATGATAGTTAGGCTGGTGTTGAGTAGCTGAATGTGCGTGACTGAACTCGAATGAGTTTCAATTACCTCTTTTGATCCTATTTCCTCATCTTGCAAGAGAGACTGCCCTAGCTGTACAACATGATTATACTTCTCTTCTCGTGCTTCAATCTCTGCCAGTAGCTGTTGATGCTGGGTAAGTCTCAGGCTGCTAGTAGATATGTCCCGAATAGTCTCCTTGGCTCTCATTTCCCTTATTATTTCTGCTGTCCATGAAAAATAGTCCCATACCTGGAACCCAAGAAAACATGAAAGTTGAGGTTAGAGCTCAAGCTTGGGTTATCAGACAGGAAAATCATAACTTGACTGTTCAACTTTAAGTGACTAATAGGTAATAAAATCACAGGTAAGAAAGAAAATATTTCATTAGGTCTTAGAGTACTTCTATGAATTTTAACAAGGGTGGATAACACGACTGTAGGAATTTCTACATACTGTGCTAAATCATACATGTTTTGTAATACCATATTCATAATCAAACTGTATCATATCACATCAATAACAGCATGCTATAATTTATTGCCCTTTAGTCCATCACTCCTTAAGTGTTTTCTGGTGTTATTCTTTCACAGAGGATAAAACAATATCACCCTACTTTTCTGTGATTTAGCTTTGGCTAATACTAGTCTGTTCAAAACTTAAGTTGCACACATATTCTAAAATGAGACTTAGAAGAAAAAACAAATTAGCTCAGTCTAATAGAGGTGGAAAAAAGGCAAATCACAGATCAGAAAAAAATTGCTTAAGCATATCAGGTATGCAAATTCACCTCCTGGTTTTTGGTACTATATGACTGAGACTGGCACAGAGACACAGTTCTGGAAGGAACAAGGATGTAATGCTAGTTTACTTTCAAAATCTGATGAACCGGTAAACATGTTTACAATATCTTAAAATGTCTGAAGCATTCAGCTGATACAATTATGGGCAGGAAAATTCTTAAACAAATCCCTGAGAGTTATTTTCTGACTGTGACTGAAGAAACTTGTGCAAGTAAGAATAATTTGACTTTTTCTGCATGTCTTTTTCTGCACTTGGTTCTGCACCTTCACCAGTCCATTTACTTTAGGCATCTCAATTGAATCTGTAATAGGTGTTTTGCTCTTATGTGTCAGTTGGTAAAAAACAGGACTGCAAGGGACTGTACCAAGGATTATATGAGATGATTAATTAAGTTTTGTTATAGTTTAATTGTGTTTGGATAAGTTGATTCAATTCTGAGATGGTAAATGGTCTTTTAGTTTTTAAGTGTATTTTAAAAGACTGTTATGTATAGTAAATGCTGAAGAAAAATGCTCTTTTACTGTAGAGAACTAAAAATTTTCTTTTGTGAATGGCTGATGGTTTTTCTGCTGAAGGAAACTATGTAATGGAAATAGCTTCTTGCCTGTTCCATTTTACCCATGGATTTTTATCCCTATCATCAAAATTTTGTACAGCTCAAAGCTGGCTTGTGAACCATTCAGCCAGAAAAAAGTATTTTCAGAAAAGCACCACAAAATTGAAATTGGCCAATTTGGGGCCCTAAGACTTTAGGCTTTAAAGACAGGATACTATATTCTCAAAGCCAGTGAAACACAGCTACTAAATGACAGTGAACACAGCTACTAAATGACTCTTTAGAAGTACTGTGGTCCTTTTAAAAGGGCCCATGTAGTGCACATGTGTTGGCCTCATTTTGATTTGCAGAACTAATTCACACACAGCCGGATGTCACTGTAGACACTGACATTGCACTTGGCACTGCAAATGTCTAAGACTCCCTGAGAATTTAAGCTAGGCATTAGGAAAACTTCATAAATCTCAGGATATTTAATGCAATGGAACAAGTCAAGAGCCAGTAAGAGGTTATTGGACTGCCACTTGCCAGCAACATTTAAGAACAGACTAGGCATCAGTCTGCAAGAAACTCCTAGGCAAACTTCAGAACAAGAACCTCAAACCATTTAGAAATGCTTTGAGTCTATGTTTAAATTCCTCTTCCTTGACAGAGTTCTTTGGAAGATTTGGAGCCCTCTGCTGTTACTGTGTGTTGTCAGTTAGGGCCAGCTCTGCTATTTAATAAGACTAAAATTGTACTTGATGGGATGCAAAGAGATACACTAAATGATTGTGCAGAATTCTCATTTTGTGGAAAGGCTGATTTGTTTTTGTTTCACTTCTTAATCTGTGTACAATTTCATAATGAAAAAGCCCCATGGACTGCATATGGACAATACTAATGAAAAAAGTACACTGAACAGCTGTGACTAACATTAAGTTTGTGGGCTTCTTGGCATGGCTGAAAGAGGAAAGAGAGCAAAGTTGCCTCTTTGTGCTCAGCAATCTGGGGGATGTTCTGCTACAAAGCTGCTCTAACTTATCCTAGACGTACTGAGATTCTTATGATCATTAGAGATGGCTATTAGAGGTGGCTAAACTCGTCTTGTCCCATCTGGGCAGGAAGATGAGTTTACCTAACTTGCTGAACCAGCTCTTCACTTCTTCAGGAATTATTGTCAGGAAATGAGGTGAAAATTGAGAGGATAGAATGGTAGAATCATTTAGGTTGGAAAAGATCTTTAAGGTCATTGAGTCCAACCGTAAACCTAATACTGCCAAGTCCACCACTAAACCATGTCCCTAAGTGCCACATCTACATGTCTTTTAAATGTCTATCTGTCTTCAGGGATGGTGACTCAACCACTTCCCTGAGCAGCCTGTTCCAATGCTTGATAACCTTTTCAGTGAACAAATTTTTGCTAATATTCAATCTAAACCTCCCCTAGTGCAACCTGAGGCCATTTCCTCTCATTCTATCATTTGCTACCTGGGAAAAGAGACCGACACCCACCTTGCTACAACCTCCTCTCAGGTAGTTGTAGAGAGCGATAAGGTCTCCCCTCAGCTTCCTCTTCTCCAGGCTAAACAACCCCGGTTCCCTCAGCCACTCCTAAAACTTGTGCTCTAGACCTTTCACCAGGATCAGGAATACTTCTTGCCGGCAGACTGACATCAAAGAGACAAGGAAATGTCTGAGGCATAATCCCATCTAGGCATGTCACTGAGAATACAGTCACCTGGCTTTGTCATTTTGTTTTATGATATTAAGAAAGCACCTTAATGACTGTGTAGCCCTCTCTGTTAAGCACTGACAGATTTATATCTTTTTAAGGTGTTCATTACTTGTAAATTTATCAATGTAGATGAACAGACACACTGTAAGAAATGGGCTATAGATTTGCCATTCAGATCACAGGATACATTACAGATTTCAGACAAAATTCAAACCAAAGCTATTTCATATGGTTCCAATAAAAAGAAAAAAGCACCCCTACTAACAGGACATTTTTTATCTGAAGTCAATAACTAAATTTATGACATAAGTTATGAAACAAATCAATAACAATGTGACTCTGTGCAGCTATGTTTTAATGGATAAATCCATCCAGATCCAACTCTTGATGAAGATGATCCCAGGCTGAAGACTTCAAGAGTCTAATACATACTCGAAGAAGTTTGCCTTGTTCTTACTATCATCCCTAGATCACTGTCAGAAAGACAGTGGACAAATGAACCTTTCACCTATGTCAGTAGAGCCACTCTAATTTTCCTTAAGTCATATTCCAAGTAATTTTATTTCCTCATCAACAGTTCTGCACAAGGTAATGGATTTTTAATAGTTAAAAAACAAACCAACCAAACCCTCAAAAAACCGAAGTGCCATAAGCAGCCTTTATCTCTAACTGTACAATACATTTTTGGATGAAATATGACAGGTAATGGTGATTTGAACCCTTTTAAGAGACTTAAAGTGGATTAGCCTAACATGCAGAAGCCTCTCATGCTAACACAAAAGCATCACGTACACTCTAGTTTGGTCTTCGTCCCAGCTCATAACCTTAAGACAAGCTTGTGTGAAGGTTTTTTCCAGGTGAGCACACTCTGGATATTCTCTGCTTCTCACCAAACATGAAAACACAATGTGAGCTACCAGACATATCTTTGACACTGAAGTTACACCTGGAACAGTTCAAGAATATGAAGAATGTAAAGGTATTCTAGAAATCTACATTAGCAACATCCTTCATGATAAAAGGGGGCACACTTGCTACTTTAGTACCTGCTACTGTAGTACTTGCAGCAATAATCTACTAATTTGCAGTGGTGTAGCTCAAGTGCCTTCATTGAGACTATTGACATTCGCAAAGTATTCTGTGGCAAATCATAGCTCAGTGACCTACTGAGTTCTTTGGAGAGAAAACATTGTGGATGCTGATATTATGCTGACATATGCATGTCACTATGTTTAAGCAACTTGAGAGGTTACTGCAAACACCAGCGAGTTCTATTTTATATATTACATGAAGTTAACTGAGTGTTATTGCATGCCCTGAGAGAGAGAGAGAGAGAGAACAAACTTTTATCCATTATAAATGGAAGTCTAACATCTACTTTTATCAATCTTACCCAGTGGGAATTGAAGAGTCTTTGAAAAGACTACTGTTACTCCTGCAAAGTGATGGCCATTTCTGACAACTGTCAATTATCCTATACACAGTTGTATACGAGCTTCCCTTCCTACAGGGGAAGATCCTTATCCTCTACCACCTTTCTAAATAGCTACAAGTACTTAAATACTTGATTAATAACACAGATAGCACCTGCAGCCTTTTACATCAACCTTTGCAGCTTGGAAGTACACCTGTGATTCAAACACATTGAAGGCAGCTTTCCCCTGTGTACCAATGGACAGAAGGCAGAAGTGCTTACATCTGCTTGAAACTGGTAAAGCATGTATGCTTGTTCCAGAAGTTTCTTGCGCAGTTCCACCTTAGACTTCAGGGCCTTCCAGTTGGTCACTATTGCGTGCTGCTTTGCTTTCAGGTCTTCCACCTGTTTCTTTGAGCAGTGAATCAGCACATGATCTGCAGAGTGGATCAGCTCCTGCAGCTATACACAGGAATAAAAGAAGAGGGTAGGAAAGAGAGAGTCATAGAGATCCAGCTAGTATCAGAAAAGTTATGATAAGGGTTATGTTAATTGTACATGAAACTACAATTCAGGCAAAATTTTCTGACCTAACTTTTCTCATGCTAAACAAAAACTTCCCCAATATGTTCTATGGAATAACAGTGACATCCAGTGTTTGCTAAGGCTCATCACAACAGTGATTTTTCAAATAAGCAGACAGATCTTGTTTCTCCTTTTTACGACACCATTTAGTACGAGTAATGCAAATAATAGCTAACCATACCTTGTTTTCCCCAATGACCATATAGATTAACTGTGACTACATTATCTTCATGCATATCTCATGCTCTTTTACCTTTAAAAGCAGCTGATGGGATCAATTCTAGTGTTATCTGCCATAAGGCCAAGACATGAGGCCACTGATAAGTAATAATGGGTTAACTACTTCAGTAATCTAAATGTAACACATGCTGTGTTAACTATATCATTAAGTCTTCTGAATGAAGAAAGTCATTCTGAAAGAAAAGTCATACTAGTTTTAATGATTTAGTCTAGGCAAATCTCCTATATACAAGGAAGCTTTCTAAACAGCTGTTCTCATGAGTTGAAACTTTCCACAAGTTTGTATAATGAGCCCTATCCTTTCTCACAGACCAATTCCTACACCAGTAAACTTGTCGAAAATTTCAGACTACTGCCCCATCCTTCCTTCTATAATTCTCTATAGTCTATAAATGCATTTTGTGTTCAATGAGTATTCAGTTTCTCTGCACATAGAACAGATTCTGTATTTTTGTTGTAATAACCTGGAACACTTTGAAGAAGGCAGTAAACACATCATAAAGCCTGGCATAATCAACACATTTATCAATATATTTCAAAAAGTGATCAAAAACATCCCTGTGAATTACTTCAATAGCCAGCACTCATTATAATATATCCCTTATTTTGAAGATTTTAAATTACCTACTTTATGACTGCCATCAGACTTGAACATATTAAAAAAGCAGAAGACTAAGGAAGATCCTTAGAGATTTCCAGGCTCTCACAGAAAGCCTGTAATAATTTGTTTCACAATACCAAATTATTGCTATGATTGTCTTGGAAACTTGAATTTTGGTTATACAATTAAAGACCACAAATGACTTTCATTACCTGCTGCTCATTCCCAGCGAGCTCATGCTCCAGGGCCACATGGTTCCGGAGCTGTGTTTGCACACCTCTCATGTCCTTAGCAACATCATCAGGAATACTTTTGGACTTCTCCTAGAAGGAAGAGATCAGAGAAAGCTTTGTTACTTTCTACTTCCAAGCAAAACATACTACAAGCCTACTTTAGTAATTTTGTGTAGTGCAACTCATACTGCACAGTTAAGGACATCCTGGGTTACTCAACTATGACAGGTAAAAGGAAGCCAGAAATATCTGTCCTAGTAACTCCCTTATAAGTATCTTAGTGATTAAGCTGTCCAACTGGACTGTGTGAGATGAAGGTTCAAGTCTTTCTCTGATCAGACAATGCAGGAGAATGTCTTACAGGCTTTGAGTTGGGAGTCAATCTTGAGTAGGTACTGCAGTGACATAGAGTGAATTCTTAAAGTAGCATTAACAATCAACATTTTCAGGCCATTCTTTGGGATATAGGTGGTCTATCTGTGAACTATCTTTAGATAAAAATTTAGTTATACATACTCAGGAAAGATTAATGTAAAGATGAGAGAAATGGAGAGACTATCACATAGGAGGAGACTTAAACATTTATTTAGGTCAACAAAGGTTCTGAGGGGATTTAGTTGTTACACAGGCATGCACTGGGAACACAGCAAGTAAAAAGAAAAGGCATTTCAGTTGGAGGACAACACTGGTGCTAGAATAAAATTATTAGAAACTTGCTCCAGGTCAATTTAGATGAAAATTAGAAGAACATTTCTAATCATTGGAGAAGTGCATTTCTGTAACAGATTCACAGGCTGGTTTGGGGTACCACCTGCATCCTGGTAAGGTGCTGTAAAAGGAGATGCATATTGTAGTTGCCTATGCTATGATGGCACTGGAGTTGGTGACTTGAGCAAGATCTTCTAGTACTATGTTCTTTTAAGAAATGGCTTTCCTTGGTAGACATCTGACCAGGGTTCACAGGAAGGGATGGGCAAGATGACTGAATTGTTCTCCCACTCAGTAGTGAAGCTTATTAACAGGATGAGGTGCAAGAAGTGTGTATTGGTTGCCTGGACCAAACTCAGCACGGGGATAAACCAACAGCTGGTCTGTGAAGTGCTTCTGAACTATCACTTGTCACTGCCACAGAATTAACTACTTCATCATTGAAGTTAAATATACACCAGGTTCTGAAAACCCACGGTATACAGTGAAACATTATGTCATTTGATTTTCCATTCATGACAGGGAAAGAAAACACGAATAACATAGTTGAATAGGGCAGCCTAAATCTACTGCGTGTAACCTAACAAAGCCCTGTTGCCTTGCAAACAATGGAAGCTCTGTTGGATCACTGCCACCTGTATACATCTGCATTAGGGAAACCACACCTCTTATTACAGCAAGGATGCGGTTCCTCTGTGAAAGACTTCAGGATGCTCAGATAAAACAGAAAGCTGAAGACTTTCATCTTTCATCATCACCCCAGTTTTTACACTGGGACTGTTTGAAATTATTGCCAGTACTGGGTGCTGAAATGAGAGGTAAAGATTTTTGGCCCATCTTTCTGCATCAGGTCACATGGCTGCCTGACAACCTTCCAGGTTAACTGTCACTGCAGACAAATGCCTTGTTCACAAGACAGTTCTTTCTTCAGCACATAAAGCTACAATGGTGTACAAAGAACCATCACCGTAAGGCAGTAAACAGTTTCTTAGGCCTGATGACTGCAAACAACTTTACTATATGCATTGCACTGTGAGACAACTTAATTCAAGCCCTGGTCTTCTCAGTTTATCCCACAGATCAGCAACTCTAGCTGCACCTGTTTTCACCAGTGGTTCTCATAACATGACCACTCAGGCATCTAAGGATTACCCAGGATTATTTTTTTTAACACTTTGAATAATCACACAGGTTTCTTCTGAAATTTCTTTTGTAGTCAGCAGTAAGCACACTGAAAATCCTAAGAATACACCACAAATTAAGCTGAAATGAAGTTTGCATTATATGAGACTTTCCCATTATTTTTTACCTCAATATGGGCCAGAGCATCTGTTAGATCTTGGTAACACATGTGAATCGCCTCAGCATCTCTCAGCCGCTCACCTCGTAATCTGGTAATTTCCAGCAGCTCCTCCCAGGAGTTCCTGCAAGGGAGGATGAGGAAAAGAACCATGTAAAACATTCAAACTACTAGTAAAGGAGACTAACAGTCCGAAGAAGGACTGAAAACAAGACCTCCTCTTACTTTGTTTTTTATTCCTGCCATTAAATTCTGTTGGGGTGATTCTCTGAGGGGCAGCATGTCTCTCACCCTACTCTGTCCATGTCCTCCTGTCTACTCCAGGCACTTAAATAGATGGTCCTATATAAGGGTCCCCTTCTCCAATAATATGCTTTTCAGGTTTTATATGCAGGACTTGGAGGACTGAGTCAGACCCTACTATTCCTTCATGCTTCTCTTTTGGGCCAGTTTGGACTGATGCCAGACATAAGAAGTTCAGAATGTCTTAATGTTGTTCTGCAGAGCAGTCATGGGATTCAAACTCAAAAAACAGAAGCAATAAAGAAGCAACTAAACCCCTAGCCTTTCAGTTAGGTGATCCTGTTTCAAAGGCCAAAGGAAGTTCACTCCCCCCCTACTTGTAAAGCACCTCTGATGCAATTTACAAGAAACCAAATCAGCAAGCAGGTAATTTCTGCATTATAGTAGTCTATTTTTAAATGAGGCATGGCAGCAGCTCTGTATCAGTGAGCAAACCACATATTTTGCAATTAGAGAATTGGGAGGACATGCCTTATCCTTTTCTAATTCCTTCTCACTTTCTCCTCGAGAGCGAGTTGAAAGGACAAAGCATTATAAAAGCTAACACAAGTCTCCTACCTTAGCTCTTTCTGCTTGTGCCGAATTTCCCGGGACTCTGAATGCAAGTTGTCTGCCAGCTGCTGGCAAGCCATAACTCTCTTCCCAGTTGCTTCCAACTGGTGGCGGAATGTGTCATATTTGGTGCAAAGTTGCTTTTGAAGGAAAAACAACAGTAACAAAAAAGGCATTTTGAGTGCTCTCTTTTCCCAAACATAACTGTTCAGCTACCAGAGCACAGCCAAAAGATAGGTAATAAGCTGGTCATATTCAGAGATGGACAAACTGCAGAGAATGTCTGGATTTTACCTCCAAAGACCACAAGGAGCTACAACTATTAGCAAAACATGAGGTTTGTAATGCAGAGGGGAGGCAGGAACATTATTGCTAGAGATAGGAACAAACATTCAATGTACAATGAATTTCAATTGTTAAATGACATGTTTTCACTTCATGAATGCAAATGTGTACTCAGTACTATAACTGGATAATGTAGTCCAATTTTAAGATTTAGGACACGATGTTTTGAAATAAAAATAATTTCATTTGTGATTAAAAAAATCTTTAATGGACATCACACTGAAATCTCTGGTTACTGAAAATAGAAAGGAGTTGGTCTCTGAAGGTGTAGACATTTTAGCATGCAGTTGTTTTATGCAGCTCAGCCCCCATGGTAACAGGATTTAAGTGTTAGGCAATGCTGCCTGCCTGTCATAATGAGTCAATCCTTCCCACACACTCTTGACCCTTTTCTCTTCCCATTCCCAGTTATTTATACTTATTTCTTACTCTGTCTTATAAGTTTTCAAGGACAACCTTAGAATTTTTTTACAGTCTCACCTCATTCAGTTTGTTTGGTTTTTGACCTGTTACTCAAAAAACTCACCAAGACATGTTCATAATTATTTCCATAGTCTTCAGAACTGGCTGTTTGTTTCTGCTGAGTGATCCAGTCTTGCAGATCTTCGTATTCTCGTAGAAATTCATGCAAGACAAGAGTCTCATCCAGCTTCTTCCCTCTGTTGGGGGAAGAAAACAAGACAATACAAGTAGACCAAGGGAACATAAGAGAAGGACAATCAGTAACTTTCTTCCTATTAATCCCCAAAACCTCTCACCATCAAGACTTACTCTTTTTAATGAAGGGCTGACTTTATTTCTCAAATTGGAAATTATGTTTGTAGGATGACAGCTGTCAGCCAGGTCAGACTCACTGGCTGAGTTTCCCAGAAAAGCACTATGCCTAGCTCAGGTCTCCACCTGTTTGTTTTTTTCTTTCTTTTTTTTTCTTCCCATAATACCCTTCATTTTTTTCCAGATCTATCCTGATCTGCCTCTCTAAATGTAATTGTAGTACTTATGAAAATGAGAAGGAAATCTTTCTGAGGATGATGCACCTGGAAGGCAAATGCTATGAAAGCTATTTGATGTCATTCTGCTCATATTGCCTCTTCAGCAAAATTGCTGCAACCTGCTGCGTATTTCTGATCTTCTAGAGAATCTTATAATACAGCCTGACATATTACAGGCCTTCCACAGTAAAAAAAAAATACCAATTTTCCATCTGCTAACACTGACTGGCCATTGTGCAAATATTCTAGGAAAGATGAACCTGGCTTCCCTGTTTGAACCACAGATGCTCATCACAAGATGCTCATCACAAGAGAAGTAGCCTGCTGAGAGAGACCCACCAAGGACAATGCAGATGAGAGGTAGAAATTAGAGCATCAATAAGGCACCATGAGACCCAGGTCAACATTAAACATAAATGAACACAAAACATTTCTGTGTTCAACATACACAAACGTTTTGATATTTCTAGATTGAGTATTCCTTTTTCTGAACTTTTCATTCACAGGATTTTCTCTTGATGCTTTTACTTTTTTAATTGTAAACAAGAATAAAAACAAAAGGTAAAATATCATAATTTCCTCTAGGCTTAATTATTCTAGTATTCAGATTAATTTATTTGTTATTCTACTTGCAGAGCCCCATTCCTTTCCCAAGTG
The DNA here is from genome assembly GCF_000687285.1 of Phaethon lepturus. Classification (NCBI taxonomy): domain Eukaryota; kingdom Metazoa; phylum Chordata; class Aves; order Phaethontiformes; family Phaethontidae; genus Phaethon; species Phaethon lepturus. Next base: position 11,790 of record NW_010541344.1, on the reverse strand, counting down.
AAATTTTTGTGGAGGAAAAGCCTAAACTGTTCAGATATTTGTCCCTTCCTGGCAACAAACCAGAAGTGTTTAAAAATCCTGTGTACAAGCAAATTGTCCTGTTGTAAACATCTTACTGTAACAATAACAGAAAGGAAGTGAAATTAAAAGTAAATTACTCATTCCAGAATAAAACTGTTCCTATACTAGCACAGCCACTGGGCATAAAGATAAGTGTTAACTGTAATTGTCTCCCTTCTGCTATGTAATGAACTAAGTAATTTTCTGGCAGCTTTAAGGAAACCTTTTAAAAACATCTTTTTCCTTTTGATAGCGGATTCCAAATACCACAAAGGCAAGTCACAATCCAGCGTCTCAAGTCACTTTACAGGAGTATGATGTAGCAAATACGTAACATGTAGCAAAACTCCCTGAATAAAATGTAGAGTTCTTGCTTAACAATAATGGAAAGCTCATAGGTGCACAGAATTCTAATATAGAAACAGGCAATTTCCTAAATACAATTGAAAAAAGAGGAGATAATGGATATGATATACATTCCGGTGAGGTAACTGGACTTCAGTGGGCTTTGAATCAAGCCTAGGATCCAAGGGGCAGTTCTAGTTTATACCTTGCTGCTGCTAGTTCCTGCAGCTCCTGGAGTCTTGAATGAACTTGTTCCTTTGGTCCATCAACCTCAACATACTGGATGGAGCCCACAAGAGGAAGAGTTTGGGCACTTTCACTCAGTTCTTTCATCAAATTTTGGTAAACGGCAATCTCATGCTCCAATGCCTGGTAAAGAAAAGAGTTGATTGAGAACCAGTTTTCCAAGATACCCACTATTTGAACTTTTTCACCAGCCTATGGTGTAGTAATTGAGATATTAAAAGAGGAGAAAAACTTTTCTGGAAGCGTGCAATATTTCCAAGACTTGGTCGATTTCAGATCATTATCTAGCAACAATTTTTGGAAAAGATGTGCATATAATTTCAAACAAATTAGGTGAATAAAGACAATCAGAAATTCCTAACACATTATTAGGCAAAGTATTCCTGGAATAATACTCTATCTGTATCTTTGACTGTAAGGAAAAAACATAAGGCTTCTGCATGCATCTGTTGTGACTGAAAAGCAGATATCAGATCATAGTCAGTTTTGGCCTCAGAAAAATAAGATGAGAATATTCACCATGCTCCTTTTTCCCCAAACTGCATTTTCCCAACCATATTAGTAAGCTGCATTGCTCTCTTCTATCAGTCCATTCACATGTAGACATACATCAATGTGAAATATCTTGTAGATGACTGGACACTTATGTACCAATGAGATAGAAAATTTTACAACCACAGAAGATCAGGCCAGTGTACAGAATTTAAGCAAAGAAATACCTTATGTTTCTTAAGGAGTTTCAGTGTTCCATCTTCATCTTTACCATAGTCCTTGCTTGTCACAAGTGGATGTTTTTCTGCTATCCAGGCCTCCAGGTCTGAAGTATTCATTAAAAACTATCAGTTAAAGAGAAAGCAAATTAGTTTCTGCCTCAACTTTCAAAATATTCATGTCATTTTTTTGATGTAAAAAATTCCAAATGGAGTGTGCACTGTAAGATTTACTGTGATGTTTTATTAAGGAACAAATAAAGAATATTTAATTCCAAGAACTACTATTCCACACTGTTGTTCTGTCAAATCATATGAAGTCTTCCATAGATGGAAGACTTCAGTACAGGATAACTAAGGTCTTCTCCAGGCATCAAAGCTCTGTCAGTAAGTTTCAAGTTGTCTCACTTTTCTTTCTTCACATCACTATCTTTGTTTGACTCTCACTTACCTTATTCACTAAGGGTAGGGGCTAACTGTGTAACATCAGTGTGATAATTCTCCTTCCCCTTCCTGAGAAGTTCAAATCACCTATAAGAATCAGTCTTGAAGCCTATAGTATGGACAGCTGTTTTTATAGATGGAGGAAATAAGAGCCAGAGGATCCGCAGGGAACATACTTTAGATGGCCCTCTGGGCCTCTGAACTCTTTGCAAATGCTGTTTATGTCTACAAAACTGCATGTGTTATCCAAATAACTGCAGTCCTACATGACCCACTGATGACAGAAAATTTGGATTATAGAGATAAATATTTGCATGCAATTTTTTTTAAACAGGATAAACATAAAAGTCCAGTATCCTATTGAAAATAATAGGGCCAAAACTCACTCTGAGAATGAAAGACTGTTATCAGTTTCTCAGTATCATTTTGTTGCCTGGAACAGGCAAAGATTGGATGCCACATGAGATCCCTTCTTTTCTTATTTCTTTGTCATAATTCTCCAGTATGAAGGGCCAGTTCAGGATCCACTGCATTACTTAAATCAAAGCCAGAGGCTGTATAGAGATACTGAGAAAGGAGCTACCGCTGGGTGAAATGTGTATTCTACACACAACCATGAGGGATGGGTACAGAGTCCAAGGCAAACCTCTAAGAGCAGCAGCTCTAGACTGGGGGCTGCATTCAGCTATGCAACCCAACCATGCATCCCCATGAGTCTGGCCTCAAGCAACTGAAGTGAATACCAGTCCCAGCAAAGCAGTTTTGCTATTCACTTTAAAACTTTGGCCCTCTTGTTTGTCTGAAGAAGGTACTGTGTAGAGCACTTTGCTGTAATTTGTACCTCCTGGAAGCCAACTGAGTGTTGCAGCTGCTTCATCCTTTCCTCACAGGCCTTCTCCAAGCCCTTCCAGGCAGTCACAAGCTCTTGGCATTTCTCACTTATTTTCTGAGCTGATGGGTGCTGGCCTGCAATCATTGTCTTTCCTTTATCCAGGACCCGCTGGACTTGCTGTTTGTGGGCATTAACTTCTGCCTGCAGTTCCTGAGAATGAGATAAAAGAAAAAATAGGAATGAAAAAAGGGTTATGTGAGGACAAAGAAATTCTATGTGCTCCTAATCCTAAGCAAAACTGGCAGCTGGTGATGATGGGCAGAGTATAGCCAGTGGACACAAGGACTGTCTGTTTCTACAGCAGCTGCAGCCTCAGCCACCAGTCCCAGCCCTGCTTGTATAATGCTCTGCTCTTGGTGCTGCCACTGAGGAAAGAGATAAGTCTTTAAGGTGGCAGCAGACATCCCTTAACTTCCCTATACCCTCAGCATTACTCACCAAAGTCCTCGGCCTAGTAGTCTGACCTGGTTCTACCCATTCTCCTTACTGTCCATCTGTCCCTTCCCCTACCCAGCAGCCATGAAGGTTTGGGAGAGGGAGCAGGACAAGGGTTGAGACACAAAACT
>NW_010541344.1:0-8496 GCF_000687285.1 Phaethon lepturus | reverse complement strand
AAAGAGTGTTGAGCTACTGATGGGAAAATAAAATATCCCCAAAAATGAATGGGCTGGACGGTGATGGGAAGAGAGACACTGTCAACAGTACCATGAAAATCATTACACTCCTGCTCCATAAAGCCTCCCCACTGGTCTTATAACCTTTCTCATGGAACTTGCAGTCGAGGTCCTGCAAAACCCAGTGTTGCCTGTGGGCAGCTCTGAGGTGCCCCTCTGGCTGTGAGGAACTACAACAAAGACTCAAACTTTCCAGAAATCAGTGTTAACCTGTCTTTATAAATATATTGACTGTGGCTTGTTCAAACCATTTTACAAGCAGTACAGAACTAAAATAAACATTAAATGGCTGTTATATGCCCTGATAGAGAATCTAGCATGCATACCCCTGCATGTATAATGAAGCAGTAAGCATAGAACTAAGATAGGATGAACATGTAATAGTTAAACTATTCAACCCAGATCAACCCACAAAGCAAGAAACTAATTTTTTCCTATTTAATGTGAGGTACACTAGCTTTTTATCCATTTTTAATGGGAAGAGCTACAAAATTTCTCAGAAAAATAATACTGCAAAATATGACAAATTTTGCAGTTCCCACAGGAATTTAATGTTTTCTCTGAAAATCATCACCACATTGCTGACTTCTTTCAATCCATTGGAACCATTTTAGCTGGGACTAGTGCTGGAATCAGTGAATGTACTCATTGAAAGTATAGAGATACATTTTGCTTGCAATGGCCTTCCTGAAGGTAAAAGAGAACTGTGCAGGTCCTGGTTTGCAGGCTGAGGTGAAATGCAATGTGCCAAGATGCGATAATACACTTGCCTAAAGGAGTTACCTTGTGTTTTTGCAACAGGCTTTGAGCCACATCCAAGGACTTCCCACAGTTGGTGGAATGGGCAATAGGCAATCGCTCATGAATCCAGTTCAGTTCCATGTCATGATAATGGTAGAACTCATAGAGATCCACTGCAGCTTCCAGCAACTTACGCCTCTCATCAAGAGGTGCTTGCAAGGACTCAAACCTAGGGGTCATCCATTAAATATATGTTAAAACAAAGCTTTATCCTGATTCTGCCAAGGAAATTAGGCTATGATACCACTGTGAAGATTAGAAAACACTGGATACTTCTTTGCAATTAAATTTCAATGGTTAGTGCTGGCTGCACATACAAGAATTCCTTCTTCAGAAGGCTACTTTTGGCAATTAGACTTAAACAAGAATGCTAAATATAAGCAGAGGAAAAGTAATTTACACGTTTGAAGCCCTAGGCTTGTCCTGTGATGTTTTAAAGAATGAGTCACTATTGAATGCTGGATCACTGCACCTCTTAGAAAGCAGTGGAGGACCTATGGATAAGCAAAGGACTAGAGCAGGAGTGCAGCAGGTAAGGAGCAAGGTCCAGTGATAAAGGTTGAGGTGGGTCAACAGGCAGCTGTGTAGGTGCAGATGACAGCACAGTTGTGGTACAACTGGGAGGAGAAATCATTCCTGAATATGGGTTAAACCTAATCCACTGAAAGACATTTTCTAGAAGGTAGGAAAAAATGTTATTTGTCACAAGAGGTGGAGACAAAAAAAAAGTTGACACCTCACCTTTTCAGATATTTCTGTGTTTCATCCAGAATCCTCTGGGAATCAAAGTGATTGGTGGCCATTTTCCTTGCATGAGATACAATAGAGTTCATTTTCTCTGCCAGCTCACGTGTCTCATTTTCCAGCTGTCTGTGCTGCTTGAGTAGATCACGGCTGGAGCGCAAATCATGGCCTGTCTCAGATTCCTGAAGAACTTTCTCGATTTTCTCTATCTTCTTTTTGGCATCCTGCCAGTAAAAGATTACAGCACACTTGTACTGACTTTTCAACATAATTTTCTTTCACTCAGCCCCTCCCATGACAGCTTCCTGGACACAATTTTTAAATCTGTACGTACTTTCTTGGTAACATGGTGGCCAGGTGTCTCTAAGAGGCATCTCCTGTGAATACTTTGTTTTGCACACTATTTTGGAGTACTCTTCTCTCTGAGACCCTAAAGCACACCATTAAAAACAGTCTCTTTGAACTATCTTCAGTGAATTAATACAAAAACATCAAACAATCCTCAAAGGCTTCAAACTGTAGATACAACAGAACAGCTGTTCCATGACATACTGAAATTGAAACAGCTTCACAGCACGTTGTTCCTCTCATACATTCTGCCCAGATGACAGTGTGCTTAATACAGTGCCATGCCTCCAACCCCCAAACTGACTTCAAGCAATGTTTGCACAGCATTGACCCATGGAGAGAGTTTTGATTGTTTTTCTAGTGCAGGATGGCCACACAGGTGCAGCACTGAGCCTAAGTTCAACAGCTTTGTGTCTTGGTGCTGGCATTGTTACCCTGCTCATAGCTTTGGAGGGAGTTTGGTCACTGTTATATTGGGTTTTCTCTCCTGACACTGTCAACAAAATGGACCCCGTAAAATACACTTTTATCTCGGTGGTATTCTGCTCTTTTTTGTAAGGACCACACAACAGGGGAACCAGGATCCTAGGCCATTTCTCCCTGCTGTTCCCTATCACCTCCTGACCTGGAGCAGTTCCATGAGCTGTTCTTGCTGCCCAGCTTGTCTCAGCTTGTCACCTCGCTCTATCATCTTGCCATACAATTTCTTCCACTTCTTTTGAAGCTCTGACATCTTCTCCTGGATAGAAACTGCAGCATAATGGTTGTCTTGAATCAGTTGATTTCCTTTCTGGAGAAACAGAATATAATTTTTTTGAGCAGATCAGCATCTATGATGTTTGGGATAAGATGGAAGACTTAGCTCCAAAACTGCCTTCACCTTTATCAGTGTTGCAAAGTGCTCCTCATTAGCCATCATTTCCTTCTCAGCAGCTTCATGCCACTTCAGTTTGCGTAGAACATTTGTTGGATCACGGTAGGATTCATCTGATGCAATCTTGTACTTCTCTTCCATCCATATCAAAAGCTCAGCAGCATCACGATTAAAGTCCTTACAGAAACAAACAGGACTAAATTGATTTAACTTCTGATTCTACGTGGGTTTGCAGTGTATCCTTGCTGTAAAGATCAAGCCCTGATTATTTTTTTTTCTAACAGTTAGGAAACATGATGTATTTTCATATAAAAGTTGTTCTACATACTCAATACTTAATTGAAGAGGTATGATCTTAAACCACTGACAAGTTTTTAAGCCCTCAGAGTAATATCTCTTAGTCTCTTTTTTACTACATTTACCAATCTGTTACCTTTAACCGTGAGTGAAGGTTTGCATTTTTGAAAGACTATTTTAATCATAAGTGGTCCAATCCTTCAGTATAACTTTGTATCTCAGCATTGGAAGCTAAATTTGGTGCCAAAAGTACAGTTACCGTAAGAAACTGTGCCAAATTATTAAGGCCCAGAACAACCACAGGTAATGAGCAGAATATACTTATCCAGTAAACAAAGCATTCTGTTGATATTTTTTATTCAATATCTCCATTTTTGTTTTGGTATTTTGCTATGGTTATGGCTTTGCAAGATTTATCACTGGTGCATCACTTGCTCCCTGGGAAGTGAAATTCCCTGTCTCATAGCCAGAGAAAGTGTGCTGCAGTAGAAATGCTCAGCAGTTTGATATTTGTTCCATGTTAAGATGAAGGGTAAAATTACTTGACACATGCCTGACCAAATCTGCAGTTTCAGTCCTTTTACCTGCAGCTGTAGGGAATCCAATAACCTCTGTTTTCTCTTGGCATTGCTTTGTATCAGCCGCTCCCACCGTCGCCGGAGAGTGACCATTCTCTCTTCAATACTACCAAAAAAACCAGGAAGTACAATGCAGTACTTGTCATATCGGTTCCCCATGGCTGTACTGTAGTCATGACTATGATATAAATGGAATCTAGTTCAACACCTCTGTTCACAGGAAGAAGAGATATATGGCCCTATCCCATGACCATGCTGGGCTCATCTGGAAAGCAGCTACTGCTTGCCAGCTGCTCTGGATTTTCCTTTTGTATGGCTGTGTTATATTAGTGAATTGCAGTCATGTGTGTTTGACTAAAACACCCAGAGCTTTCTCTTTCCCAAATATTCCAGTTTAACTAATAATTTTCTCTGTGATGTAAGTGCAATGAGGCTCTGGAATGGCCTTCTAATGGTAGTAGTGCTGGCAAGAAATCAGACTTTAAGAGCAGTTTTATAAATTTGTGGAGGGAATTTTCAAGATGTTATCACCTGTGATTACAAGAACATGGTCTTTTTGACCCAAGAGGTCCATTCTGACCCTGTATCTCTAATTCTTGTTTATGCAAGGGTCCCCTTACTAGATCCGAGTGGCTCTAGCACAGTAAAGGAATTATATATGACAGTTAGCTTTGATAAAAACATGAAGGAGCTGCTCCTGATGAGTTACTTCCTTGTGAATTCTTCTGTAACTTTTTAACAGCAAATATTAATTCTGGTAAGTCATACCAATAAACAAAGGAAAAATTGTTTTGTGCAGGCATTTAATGACTTGACTTTAAAGAAGCTTTAACATTATATGTAATTTATGATACAAGGTGAATTATTCTAGCGTTCTGTCAAATGCCACTTTTAACCTAAAGCATTTCACTTATTTGTTCTAAGAGCACAGGAAATCTGTATTTTTTTGAAAAAATACCTTTTTTTCCCCTCATCCAGCAGATCACAGCTTGGAGGTCAACTAAACCCTAGTTCAGAGAAAGTTTTTTATCTTACCCTAATCACACTGAATCATTTTTTGAAGCTAAATGAAAAACGAAAGCGTTTGGACTCACACATGAGATGCAAAGTGCTTGCTTTCTATTAGGCTCACTCCATTTTCATTAAGTGCTTCAATTCGTCTCTTCAGTGCCATCAGCAGTTGTTCAAATTCCTGATGTTGCTTCAGCAGGCTTCGAACAGCATCTATGTGGTCCTGCATTTAAGAAAGAAAATTTGTTGTTGTTTCTGTAGCAATGAAAAAAAAATTTTGACCTTATTTTCCCCCTTCTCTTTCAGGCAGGAGATACAATATTCATTTTGGATGTGCCTAAGGATGTTCAGGGCTACAAACAAGCAGCAGGTGTTTAGATTTGTATCAAATCTTGTTCCTCTGCTCTATGTTTCCATTATGGTTTCATTTTCACCTTTTAAGAAAATCTGCATTCTGAATTTATGCCAGCACTCTGGCACATCTAGGGATATTCAGTATGAAAAGCCATAACTAAGTAAAACTTTATTCCACTTAGTTGACCCAAAAGTATCAAAGTTTCAGTTTCATCTGAAAACATAAAAGATGGTGAGATACCACAACCTCCTCCTTCACTGATCTTGTGAATATTGCCTGCATTTGTTTTTTCCCTTCATTTGCATTAATGTTCTTAAAATACTCGATGAAAAGAAAAAGCCTTATTTTTTTAAATGTAAGGTTTTTACTTCACCCCAAAAAATATTAATTATGTCCAAGCAGAAACCTTTTTTTTAATGGCTAGCCACCCAACAGATGAGTCAATTGTATATAAACCATCTGACATATACAAACACAGCAACAAATCACAACTCCAGCTGTTTTAAATTTTTTTTTGAGAGACAATGAGCTTTGTTGTCATTAAGATGAGTAAGAGCATAAGAACATTAATAAGAACCTGAAAGTCTAGTTTCCAAGTATTAAAATGCCATGACCATAAAAATGAAGAAACTGTTCTAATTAAGAAAATTGTTGCTACTCCCTGGATGGGGAGACACTGTAGGAGAAAACAAAATCACGCTGCACATACCCCAAGGTCATCCCCCCGGAGAAAGGCCTCATGGCCGGAGAGGGCTGCATTGATACAGTCTCCCTCCCTATTGAACTTCTGCAATTCCAAGCCATCCTGCAGCTTTTTCCGTCGCTGTTCCCACATTTTCTCCAGCTCTTTCTTCTCCTCAGCAAGCCTCTGCATGGACTGATGGACATCTATGGTCCTGCTGTTACTGGGTTGTTCACGGATTACTTTGCGCCCTAGCTCTTCCAGCTGCACAAATCTTCCCAGAGTCAAAAAGAAAAGTGAGACCTCACTGCATGAGGGAATATGAATTCTGTTTCATCACAGTTCTTTGCTCTTTTGGCAGTGCCTAGACATTAAGCTTCCCTCCCTCCCTTTCACTCTTTTCCTGCTAGCCATGGTTTTGCACTACAAAGTCCAGCTGATTCTTTGCTCAGGGATACAGGCTGGAGGCAGCAGGTGAGATTTCCCCATTTGGATTGAAAGCCCATATAAGCAGTCTTTCCCATTGAAGGGGACAGGAGGGCCAACTCAGTATCTGGAACTTCATAACAATGCAGAGGGAGATCTGAAGACGATGGCAACTGGAAGCATAAGGCCTGAGAAGGGAAGGACTGGGGGGAACTGAAATAAAGTGCAGATGGCACCATATGACTGTCAGGAGCGCTTGTGGAATACTACAAACATACAGCTCCTTCTTCCCCTTCTGTCAGCCATCAGGATAAGTATGCAACAGCTAACTGGATTTTGTGTTCAGCAGTCTCTTTTTGACACTAAGTTTGAAGATCATTTGAATAAACGCTTGGCATCACTTTCATACGTAACTTATGTACATGATAGACATGTTTGATCTTCACAGTATTGTTGTCATATCACCTCACTCTGCCCACACTGACAAAATCTCTGTACCTTTCTTTCTGAGATCTAAATTCTTTCAGCAGGTCCTGATGCTCCTTCAGCAATTGCTCTGCAGAAGCCACGTCCACACCCATTTCTTCACTGCTTAGTTTCTCCTGAATGCCTTCTGCCCACAGCAGAAGCCTGCGGCTGTCTTGCAGGAAGGACTGTTGATTTTGGGCCCACTGCAGAATGTCCTGTTTCTTTTGGGTCTCCAGCTTGAGCTTTGCCAGAAGCCTCTCCATGTTGTCCACCTGTTCAGTGATGGCCCTGCTCTCTGCAGGGTTGGTGTCCTTAATCCTACAAGAGGAAATAAAATACATTCAATTCAATGAACACTTCAGGCATTTAGAGCTTGAACCAATATTCTTTGATGGTTGTACTTGACGATCTTAAAGGTCTTTTCCAACCTTAATGATTCTGTGATTCTATGAATGGATTTGGATATTTACACTTCTATTAAAAAAGGAAGTCAGCTAAGGCAAGAAATGCTCCCCACTAGCAAGAAATATTGGTGTGAACATGATGTACTGCAGAAAGTGCATCCCTGTGAAAGATTCTGGTAATGCTGTTGTGGCTCAATGATTCATTCCCATTGTGAATGTACAGAAAACTTAAAGAAGTAAAAAACTTTAAATTCATATTTCAAATTCAAACTCCTGTGCACAGTTCTCTGCTATGTTCTTCTTTCATCATTGCTTCCCCTGATTACCCTCTTTCAGGACCTAAATGATACCTAGTCCAAAATGTGGAAGTAGCTCCTGTTAGAAGAGATAATTTATTAGAGCCACAAATAATCCTGTGGTGCTTATCCTCCTACAACAGTGAAGTCTGGGAGCAATCACTTCACCAGTCACCCAGCCATACCCAAGAGAGATGATCTCAATCCAGCAGGCAAGTCAGTTCTTCAGGTTGCTAGAAAGAGAGACTTCAAGAGAAACTTCACAAGCTGCTCATTCTTTTTATAGACATAATTTACAACATGATCTTAGAGAGCTAGCAAATAATATAGAAACAAAGAGCAGGTTCCTTACGATTTTGCAACAGTCCTCAAGTATTCAATTTTCCTCTCTATCACCAGGACCTCTCTCTCAACTGTAGACAGTTTGCGCCTGTCTGACTCCAGCCCAGCAGGTGAGTTCCCTGGTTCCAGATCCCCAAGTTGGACCATCTTGTCTTGCAATAGTACTCCTATGCTCTGACAGTCCTGAAGAAATGTCCTCACATCAGCCACTCCAATCAGCTCAGAGCCCTTCTCCTCCTTCAGAGTTTCCATGCGTTCCCACCTTGAAGAGAGATGACCTGGTTACTTGCATCTAGCCTCAGCCACTACCCCAAAACTTGCCTTCACCTAGGAGGCAGATTCAGTTTATAGCCTTTGTTATACACGAGCTATATCCTTTTCCTATTCAGAAAAACTCTTGTATAAAGATTTCACCAGGACTTAAGTGGGCCGAGGGGGTTAACACTAGCACTCCCCAACAACCTCAAAGTTCATCTCGGTGCCATCTCAAGCAAGGGTATCCCGCTCAGGTGACCTGAACACACTGGATACAATGCAAATAAACAACAGTGGTCAAAATCAGGACGCAGCTGTGCCTCTCAGTTACAGCTGGGTGGCATGGTGCCAGGAGTAGGTACACAACAGGTGCTAAACATAACTGGTGAAGTCAAACAGGGTTTGATGTTCCTTTCACTATTTGTGAAAGGCACCCTCACCCTGATGTTTAGGTAACCAAACCAGCTGCTGTGGTGCAGTACAGACAGAACTGAATCCATTGCTGTCACCTGTGGTGGGTGGATTCACGTTGTGCTTTAACACCCCCCCCACCCC
>NW_010541343.1:0-21090 GCF_000687285.1 Phaethon lepturus | reverse complement strand
CTTTCCAACCTTAGTGATTCTGTGATATCCTGCCAACACTACAGCATTCCCTACCACTTTATCCTTTTCTACAGCAAACACCTCTAAGTTTAGTATTTGCCGATACATATCATGAAAAAGAGGTCATTTGAAAACAAATCTGTAAATTATACTTAAAAATCTGAGGCAAACTTTGGTATCTAAGCAAATACAGGAGAAGAAGTCACATTTGTTTATGCACAAATCATAATGAAACAAAAGAACTTACAGTAGCTATGAAGTTCAGAGAAGGTTTTATAACTCTGGAGTAGTCCATAAATTCAATAAAATAGTCACTTTGCTTTGGAAATATGATGGTACTTGAATTTTGGGAGATTCCTGTGGAATAATTGTATGTGTTCAGACAACGTGCTTTTAACATACATATTCCTTTATCAGCAATAATTCTATCATATTTTTCCCCATTTCCACTCCTATTGCTCTTCATCCTTCCAGCTAATGATCAGTACAAAGGTGGTATACATACTGGTACTGTCTTCTACAACAATAAGTCATACCACGTAGCGCTCTACTCCATGCAGACTATGTCAGAATGACACACTGACAGAACTTAAGAATCCCAAATCAGCCAACTTCGCCTTGCCAGACTTTCTACAAAAAGTCTGTAATGAAACCTAGTTTCTGGGACAGGCCAAAATTTTGTACAAATTATTTTTTTCTAATATGCAAGGTGCAGTGGAACATGAACTCATAAGAAGGGTCAGTTTGCAAATCAGCTGGTCTAGAAGAGGGTAAAGACAGTGGACAACATGAGGCCAGAGAACTCTTTCTACTGGTGTGGTTCACAAACAAGCAAGTAGCATAAGTTTATGATTACACTTAAGTTTGTAAGGCTCAGGTTAATGCTAGCAATCCTTTACTCCTGCTCTTCTCATCAAAAGTAATCAGTCATTGACTTTAAGCCCCCCATCTGAACAAATCTCTTGGTCACTTAAGTCATTTAGTGGAGAACTGTATTCAACTGAGTTAACAGCTAGTTAAACTATTATCTCGGCAAGCAACAGTTCAGGAAATATATTTTTTTCAGATGCATGCAGATGGTTCATACTGCCATCAGCACATGATGCTTTTCTAGCGCTCCAAGCCCTTCCACTTAAGCTCTTCTAGTACTACCTACTCTTTGGATTTCTCTCGGAAGACATCACACAGCCACATACCTGTAAGCGACTCTGTGACCACCGCGATAATTTCTATTGGCTCGGTGTAATCACCAGCACCTTGGTGCCATGACTGATCAGCATTCAAGTTTTGCAACATAAGCTTGTTACAGGTTACATTCACAGATCCATTTATCTGCAATGTAGAAAAAAAAAATTGTTGAATTGTTGGAAGGTTTTTCTACCCGGGCCAACTAACACTCTCCAAAAAAACTTCAAGGCAGAGTTCAAGGGACCACAGTGGTCAAGTACCATTCCCAAAAAGCAGTCTGAATGTAGCCATTTTGTTCCAGAAATTAAAGAGAGTTTAAAGCCATCCATGAAAGTCACTGCATAGACCATGCCAGCTGAACTCAGCACTCGAGAACAGTCCCAGGCATATTTAACCTACAAAAGGAGACACAGCCTTAGAGTCTACAACACTACAAGCTAACAGAAGACTCACCTCCATTGTTGTTGTTACGTTTCTCTTGTTTGTCCAGTAAGAGACAGAAAGGCAAGTGACTGTTACAGTTCCCTTCACTGGCTTCCCATACATGTACCTGAAACACGTCAAAGTCAAACAATGCACCTCCTCCAGGACTTGGGCTCCTGAAGAGCTCTGAAGGTGAAAGACTCCACTAAAATACTTTCACCTGGTCTCAGATAAGGCTAGAATGCATTTGTACTTTGAAACATGGAGATTGCAATACTAAGACCAGTTTACTGACACTAAAATGAGGAGCCCAAAACCTGGAGAAGACATACAGCAGTGGGAAGTGCTGCTCTTTCCTGCACACGAGCTCTATAAACCTATTACTATTATTATTATACAATGTAGGAAAATTAACTATATTAAGCTAAGCTGGAAGCAAGTTATTGAACACCAACATAGCATCATAATTAACTAAAATGAGACAAGAGAAGCGCAAGTGTTATGCTTCCCAAACGCTGCAAATACAAAATGAGAGATCTCAAGATATTTGTATTCAAACTATTTAGTAATCACAGTCCACAGAAATCATGGCATTATTACATGGCAAACAATTTGCAGCTGTGGCAAACCTGAAAACTGTAACATATTCATTTCTTAGAATGCTATTAGCAATCTGCAGTTAGTGAGCAGCAATAAAACAAAAATTTTGTACAAATGTTTCCCAGTTATACATAAGAGAAACCACTACATTATCATCTTCAGGCCTTAAAGAATCACAGAGAAAGGTGGCAGGCGTGAGGAACCCAAAATCATTCTAGTCTATCATTACTAATATACTCAGATGTGATAAATCTAAATACTTTTAAATCATTATGGAACTGGTTGGCAGCCACTTAAATATCAAAGCTGAAAAGCAGAAGGAAATAATAATCAAACAGCGTAGTTACAGGAAGAACTCTGACAACACTGTCTTGCACCTAAACTCAGTCTTTCTGAGCAGACTAATTACAGCAATAAGCTGCCATTAACGTTGAAATGATACTGCCATTGGGTAGCATCCCTGTACTTAATTTAATCTAATAATACTCCAGAGATGAGAAATGAAAAAAGGTTTTATGACATCTACAAGTGTAAGGGACATGTAAACTCTTTGTATACAGAGGCATTATGCCTACAAAAACAGTCACTAGGAATGAAGTCATTCCCTATAAATAATTATGACGTATCTGTAAAACTTTGGTACTGCTGGGATTCAATCTCAGACAATTCCCTGGCGTCCAAGTCTGGATTTATTGCAGCAGACAGGTACACATTCAAATTCCGTATGAGTATACCTAATGAAGGAGCCAAGTACTTAGAACTTAGGAAACCAAATTCACATTGGCATATAATGGATTCCAAAAGCAAAGCAGAATGGGGGAAAAAATTGAGGAAAACTATTTTTAAAAATTGCCCCTTACAAGAAACCTAGACAGTTTATAATATCAGGCTGCATTGCCTCTAGGAAAGTAAGCTTTTTCTCAAAAGTCCAAACATTTAATTTAAATAGCTGGTTAATCAATCATTCTGCATTTCACTTATAAATGCAGTGCTTGTTTAGAAGGTGTGTATTTTTATGGAGTTAAATAACCCAGGAAAGACCTTTTATTTCAGGTCTTCTTGAATGGATAAATCAGGTAGCTCTACCTGGCTCTCAGCCTTCACAAAATAAAATTAATTTCTATTTGAGATTAATGTGTGCTAAATTTTTTGTTTAGATATTTGTTCAGCTGAAAAATAAAATATTTTTTATACAAGTCTAATACAATAGAAGTATCTAACATTGTTACAACAAAATCCAGTAACTAGAAATGGATGACAGCCAACTAATTTTGGCTAGAAGACACTTTTTTAGCATTCTAAAGGTAAGTTTTCACTTTGATGCTTAGAGACCCACAATAATTTTCTTAAGAGTGAGGATGTCAGCAGTATCAATAATTTACTTACTTTGCAGTGACAACACCAGTTACGTCTGCCTCTCTCAAAGAGTAGTATAATGGTGTTGTTATCATAACATCAAATTTTGGTAAAACTAAAAAAAAAGTTACAGAAAGCATTAAATTCACACAAGAAATAATATCTTTTTCTTTTAAATAATCATGTAATATGATAAAGACTACTACAGTTTCCTAAGGACTATAAGGTAAGATAGACTTTTAACCCAACCCTATGCATGCCTCAGACTAAGACTTTTTGTTGAAAGGAGACCAACAAGCATCATAAGAGCAGCCTGTACACAAGCTTGTAAGACTGAAATATAAAACATTTAGCTTATTCAGTCTTTACAGAATCATCAGCAAGCTTCATGATCAGACATTATACAGATATTTTGGGATGAATATGTTGCCTGCATGATCGTGGAAAAACAGGGACAATAACTGCATCTCATAGGCTTAAGATAAGTATTTTAAAGATTGCATGACATCCAGACACTACGGTAGTAGGTCATTAAAACTACCAAAGATAAACAGGACAGTGGATAAGATGATGTTTTTTTCCCAGGACACAGAGTCAGTCTCAGAGAAGCCAGAGATTTGGAAATTAGACTTTCTGGGAATATTCAAAAAGTTCATGCTAGGCAAGGGAAGCTAGTCTACATTAATGGAGAATCAACTACCAGTTTTGGTCACTACTAAATGCCCGTAAGTAACACTTACCATATTCCATCACTTTAAATCTTTGATAATGAACTTGACCCTATTGAAAAAAAATCATATGAGAAAATACATACACTTGCAGTTAGATTAGCAAGTTAACATACCTCTAGGACAAATCCCATGCATATTCAAGTTAAATTACAATTTCTGACATGGTGTGTTTTTAAATCATGGCTCAACCATTATCAGCTCTTGTTATGGGCTCCTGTAGGAACCAGGAGTATGTATGCACCACAGAAAGACACAGAAGCTCACATGCGGCAAATTTTAAGTATGTATAATGAAGAGCTTGTGAAGCATCCAATCTGGCTGGTTTCTGTATGAAAAAACAAATATCCAAGCCAGCTAGCATAAAACTACCTAGCATAAGTACTCACAGTCATCATAATGAACCAGGACCGACCTACCAGCAGTATCTTTACTAGCTCATTTTAAATTAACTCAAGTATCTCTATACAAAAGGGAAGCTCCTACAGTGCCTATCTACAGGACAAGACCATTTCAAAAGCACGTATAATCTTAAGGTTCTTCATTTACTGAAAGGGCAGACAAAAGTTTGTAACAGTCTACAGTGCATACTCACTTCAGCAGAGATGTTCTTGGGTTATATCTTTCCATCTTGTTTATTTGTTAGTTAAAAATCAATGGGAGAAACAAACAACTATACAATATATTGTTACTTGTGTTCTCTTTTATTTTCCTAATTTTTTTTTTACCTTTCCTCAGGAAGGTATCTGAAAGCATATTCTGACATATTTTTGAGATGTATATGGCACAACATTGGAAAATTAATTCTAAAGGTTTTTTTTTTACTCTCTGAACGTTAAAAACTCAGCAGCTATTTTTGTTCTTCAGTACAATGACAGTTGACCAAAAAGTCATGGTAGTCAGCCACATAAATTTTGCTTTTTATTGCCTTACTCGTTCTTCCTTGCTAAAGTGCAAGTAATTCAAGTTGTGCCAGGGGAGGCTTAGACTGGATATTAGGAAAAATTTCTTCACCAAAAGGGTTGTCAAGCATTGGAACAGGCTGCCCAGAGAAGTGGCTGAGTCACCATCCATGGAGGTACTTAAAAGACATGTACACATGGTGCTTAGGGACATGGTTAATGTTGGACTTGGCAGTGTTAGGTTTACGGTTGCACTCGATGATCTTAAATGTCTTCTCCAAACCTAAATGGTTCTATGATTCTACAATTCTGACCAAGCATGTAGGTCATTTGTCTGCAGACATACAACCCTCATTCAATGATTTTTTTACACCATCATACCAAAAGCTGCCATCATCGGGGAAATGGCATGAGGTGATTTACCAGCAGCACCTAGAACTGGAGCTCTGGAGCTCAGCTGATCTCCTTGACACAGGGACTACACTGGTGCAAGGATTTTCCAAGAGGAAAATCTGAGCTCAGCTGGGCTGGAAGAATGGGCTGAGAAACTAAAGGAGTCTCCTCTTCCCAAAGGACATGAAGGGAGAGGATCCTTTTGAAAGCCTATTTTGCCTCTTCACTTAAGACTCTTCTGGGAAATAGGGGAAAGATCAAGACAGACAACAGTCTGTCACTTGGAGGTGGCTATTTTGAAAGGTTAATATTGCCAGCTGCTGCTCAATTGCATGATGAGGTTTTGTTGATGTGGAGCTCAGAAGTCTGATTATTTTGATTATTCCTGAGAACAGTGACACCACTACAAGTTATCATATGTGCTGGAGTATCTCAGCGAACATGGCTGAAATGTGGGGCAAAGGAGACTAAATATGGATAATCAATTGTCAGGCAGCATGAAGATATGTCAGATGGGAATGAGTGTCTGTGGCAAGAGAGGATAAACTGAGAAGTCCTGTGGGAAAAACCCCGAGGACTGGGATCCCAGCTGGAAACAATTGTAACCGATCTCTCTTACCCCATGAATTACTTTGCAAATTAGGCACCTCAGACCAAGCCCCTTATACCTCTGTATTTACATTTTTCCTAGCAAAAGGCTTCTATCAAAGTAAAAATCAGATTGCTACCGGTTTCATTATTAAGTCACTGATCACCAAAATAATCGCTGTGTTTATATTCCTAGGTTTGAAAAGATATATGCAGAATCTGTTATTTTCACAACATTTGTGCACATCATAATCCTTACAACACAAAATGCTACAGCACTGACATGCAGTCCACAATCAGATTACTACTGGGTAATCTTAGGAACAGGTAACCTAGGAAAATGACCCGTAGTGAATTTTTCTCTTGTCTGGTTCTCTGTACATCATTTATTTCCAATGTTAAACACATATATGTCACCATTGCCATTAAGCAAACCATGAATGGAACGTTATCCCAGCTGGCAGGATGAAAAAGCATCTCCCTTGAAAATGACATTTTGATTCACATTACCTTAGAAGTCAAAAAAAAAAAAATTAAAAGCTAAGAGAATTGTAAGCAGTAGAAAACAGAGATTAAAGTGGGACTAGCGCTCTTGGCTGCACCTTCTCTAAAATGACAATCTTTATGACAGAAATCAAGCCGTGCTTCACAGTGCAAGGAAAGGAAAACACCCTACCAGGTCATCTTGATGATTTGAACACGAAGCCAGACTTCCCACTAACACACACTTTGCAGCCAAACTCGTTTGAAGTAAAAGCACTTCAACCACTCCATACCATTTTAGTTCCTCAGGGCAGGGCTGTCTTGCTGCAAATACTTTGGTGTGGAAGTTGTTAAACCTGTTTCCAGGAGTGGTGGCTTTTGAGACAAGCACTTAGTTATATACACAGCCCAAGAGAGATTTTTTTTTTTTTAAAGATAGAAAAACACCACCATGCCTATTCCACTTGTTCCAGCGCTGCTTTATTCTAGTGCAGTCTAGAATGTCTTTTGTCATTTGTCATTTGTCTTCCATGCCTTCTCCTACTTCTTAAACACTCATCCTTAAAGACTATTAGCATTTTGCTCTAAATCAACATTTCTTAAACTGCAAAACAACTATTCCATTCTGTGCACATTGCCCAGAGTATTAAGAAAACAGTGCCAAAAAGAGGTCCATATAAGTATTCTGAGATCATGAGGATGATGGATCCTTTCTGCAGTTGAGCCTTAGATGCTCAATGGTGTGGATCCTGACACCTAAGAATTACTAACAATGACAGTCCAGATTTTGCTCTGCTGTGATGAACCAGTCCTGTTTGAAGTCATTTGGGTCTAACCCAACAAGTGAGATCACAGGAATTATTCCCCCAAAATTTTTTTCTTCTTCTTCTTCTTTGGCAATCGAAAGTCCCTGAGACGATCTGGTCTAGGTCCATTGTCTTATTTGTTTCTTACATTTACGTGCGTCACAAGTTAGAGCATCAGGAAAGACTCTGGGTGTGGCCGCAGGGCTTTGCCCTGAAAAAGCACAGTGTACAGACATTCATCTTCAGACATTCATCATCATTTACAGATGAATGTATTCCCGGGGCTACACCGCCCTCTCACGGCCCGTGTCAGAAACACTCCCCCGCTTCTGCTTTGCAGCTAAATAAAATGAATTTTTATCTGGGCAGGATTAAGAGAAGCCTTTCACGATCACTTTCGTGCTTTATTTTCACATGTCAGAAAAAAAAAACCCAAAACAAAATTCAGTATGAACTCCCAAACTTCTGTTCAAATCCACCAGCACAGTCTCCAGAAACTAAGCAGAGTCCCACCAATCTCACCAGCATTCACACTCTCACATCCTGATTAAATATCAGTGCGCATTTCCAAACTACTGAATATACAGCCAATTCCAAAGGTTTTAACAGCCTGATTGTGAACGAAGGTGACACTTTTTTTTAAGCAATGATATATGTAACCTCAAACTCAAATGGATCAAATGTGGAATCTGTAGCTGACCTAGCAGTAAAACATCACAGAATTCACTGTGGATACCCTGTAATATACATAAAACCGCAAAAGTTAAAAAATTCAAAGTGTAAATGTATATAATCAACCCCAGTTGATTTTGAAAAGTTACTTGATAGCTGAAGCTTTTAAAAAATATAATACTGTTCAAAAAAATTTTAGAAAGCCTTCATTGTGCCTGAAATATTACTACTTTTCAATATTTGATCATAAATTTCCAAATAAAGACTTCCATAAAATAGATTACAAAATGCCTCAATAACTAGGAACAACTTCTGGTCAGAGATGCCTACAAAACTCAGCAACTAAAAGCCTTTCAGCAACAGGCTCCACAACAGGAAATATAAGATATCCAACTAAAATAAAAGGTGGAGACTTGAGAACCAGACTGTAATTACCCTGTCTTGAGTTTTCCTGGAACAGCTGTACTAACACCTGAACTCTTATTAAAAAGTACTACAGGATGTTTAACAGCAGCAAGCAGCCAGAACCCAATTTAAAACAGGATTCAGAGGCAGCACTTCCAGGAATCCGAACTCCATATACTTGGGAACTGATCTGTAACCACCAGAAGGCAAATGTTATTTACATTTATTAACATATTTAACAACACTCTTTGAAGACAAGAGGGAAACCTGAGAAAGAAAGGCTGGACAGCTGACTATTTAACTAGAAAGCTCAGGTCATGGCATCATGATAGCTATGTCATGCAGAGATCAGCCTGGGTTTGCCATCTGAAAATGTTCCTAAAGCCCTTGAGCAGATCCATAAGCTGCACTGGATGCCGTGTGGACCCAGGGCTAGCGGCATGAGTTAAGGATAGGTAGGCATGTCTATTAAAGATGCCAGACATATACTAAGTATTCCTTAGCAGCAAATTCAAGTTTTCAATGACCTCTGTAATCAGGAAGGGATTGGTGAATCTACGTAACTTTATACATGACACAGAAAAAACCTCCCTTGGACAGTGGAACAGCTGCAGAATAGCAAAGAATATCCAGGCAATAGCTAGGAATAGCCACTCGGAGCGATCCGGTCACTAGCTTTCACTGAACACCAACTAAATCTCCACCACATCATCTACATAGAGACATCCACACATCTTAAACCTCAAACTGAATCTCATCCCATATGACCTTGTATTTCAGGACATAAGCTCACTTGTAACCAACAGACCAGAAAGAATTTCCCATCAGAAAAGTTCTTTTCCTTTATTCTGTAAGGTTTCTTGCAGGTTTCATTAATCCAATGGTATGACGTGCTATCGGAAAAATAACAGCCTGTGAGACAACCCAATAGACAGACCTAGTGTAATAGCAACTATTGCAATGTTATTGTAATATTTTTAACATACTCTGCATATGATAGCCTTATCTAATGTAAGATGCTGTGTAGGCACATGCTACAGAAATAATGCATATTGCTTTGTCATTATATTCTTTTAACATAGAATTTGAAAATTAAAGCAGAGAAGGTGTGAACCATGGAGGAAAAAGAGTCTGAAAGTAAACAACTAAGTTTCTGTATGTGGGGCTTGGGGTTGCTCTTTTATTCCCACAGGATAACCACTGTAACAGCCAGGTTTTTCTGGACCCCAAAGCCTACAACTTTTTTTTTTATATATATATAACATACTGTTCTTTTTGTCCTCTATTTTAATTTTCAATTCAAAGACTTTAATGTCAGAAGGAAACGTTTAGCCTGACCCCGTTTTATCCCAGGTTTGGTTACTATAGCTTTCAGCTACTCCAGCAATCTGAATTATTATAATGCATCTTCCAAAAAGGCAACCATTCTTGATGCTAAATCATCAAGTAATAGAGAAGCCCTCACTCCCATGTTTTTGTTTCTTCCAGTGATTAAGAGCCTCACTGATGAAAGACATATATATGCCAAAGAGAATTTGTCTGGGTTTAATTTCTATTCGTTGGTTCATACTATGCTTTTCTCCACTAGATCAAAAAGCCTTTTAAAACCTGTAACAGCACTCACAATAAATCCATTCAATAAATCCATTGATTCATTTGATCCTTTGATATACACTCAACAGATGGGACTTCTGCAGTCTCCCACCACGGAGCTTTCTTCCCCAGCTCCATCCACACAGTCAGTCATTAGTTTATATCAGAAACATTCTGGGCGAGTGTCAATTGCCCAA
Organism: Phaethon lepturus; assembly: GCF_000687285.1. Lineage (NCBI taxonomy): Eukaryota > Metazoa > Chordata > Aves > Phaethontiformes > Phaethontidae > Phaethon > Phaethon lepturus. Next base: position 10,756 of record NW_010541343.1, on the reverse strand, counting down.
AAATCAATCCACCCTTCTTTGACAGACTTTACATACATTGCTGTTTTTCATTAGGATTTGTAAAATGAAAAGCCTTTACAAAAATCTGTCACATCAGTAAATCCACCTTATTAACCAAATCCATAATAGCCTTGAAGTATTCAATTCTTTATTAGTGGAATCCCAAATCACCTTTGTCATTGTTTTTCTCATGCCAGATGACAGACATATAGTTTCTCACACTTTTCTGTTAAGGACACGCATCTTCCAAAGATCTTTTCAAATCTCCCCACACCGACATTCACTCAACTGCTCAGAACCACCATCCCTATCAAATGTTTCCATCTCTGCCACATAATTACTGTTTCCTTATGTAACTGGGCTCTGCCACTGCTGGAATTTCTTTTGTTTCTAGTGAACTTTAAAAACACTTTCATACTTCTATTAACCATCAAGTTTTCCTTGGGATCTGTACATTTCCTACAAATATGAAAGAGTTCAGACTTTCATTTTAACTATCCCCCTAGTTCCCCTTTTCCCACTTACTAAATGCAGCGTTTCTTAAGTATTAACCATTTCCTCTGTGGATGAAAAAAAGAATCCCACTTCTGCCCAAGTTTATCTTTTTCCAAGAGAGCACTTTGTTAAATGTACCAAAAGCATTTTGCAGTACTTCCCACCTTGAACAGTCTCCCCTAGCAATGGGAACAGGGAAAGATACCCCAGAATAACGAGCATTACCCCTGCCCCTGGATATTCTTCATGCTGCTGAAGCACTTAAGAGGTCTATTAAGAGCTCCAAACATTCTATGCTAAACCCCTAAGTTTTAAAAATTTAATAGTAGGCAAAATTAGATGAAAATACAATAAATACAACCTTGGAAAGATGGTACCCTGGTAGATGTAACATGAATGCCAATGCCCAGTCTTTGGCAGGAGCCAAGGTTCAAGACCCAGAGAACTGCATCAACCAGGGTAGCCAGCAGTGACACCGTGTCAGCTCAAGCCTCGGAGCTTTCTAGTGAACAGCTCTTAATGGAGGGTACTTCTGTGAATTTGCCCAGACATTTTTTTGATCCCACCTGAGTTTTCAGTATTCACCACACCCGCCAGTACTGTGCTCTACAGTTCAATTATTCTAATTATTTTGAAATTGCTCTTTACCTCCTTCACCTGGTGCCCTCTAGCTATGTATTGGAAGAGACAGTGAACAAGATGTTCCTTATTTACTTTCTCCTTGTTACTCGTGACTTGAGAGACATGCCCACCCTGTCATATGTTTTCCAGGCTCATTAACCTTCTCTAGTAGTACTGAACGGCTAAAATTTAGAATACTATCAACTACAGTCTACTAAGATTTCACTTCACTCATCTGTTTTCTCACAGCTGTTTCATTAGCCCAGATGAAGCTATAAGGCATTTTTCTTTCAACTGTACTTTTCCTTTTACTTTTCTTTTTGGTTTTGTTTCAGGAGGGAGTGGCACTCATACTCAGATCCTGAAAACAGCTGCTGCAGTTCCTTCAGCAGTGTATTCCTGACTTCAGGATTACCCAAGCCTTCACAAAAAGCCCAAGCACAATTTCACAAACACTTTTTCACCTGGCAAGTGAGCTGGTGAAGGAGCCCACCACTGTCACCAGCCTTTGTTCCCACGTCTGAGACACACATCCCCACCTCCTGAAAAGCACCTATGCAGCTGTGAGTGAGGCTGTACTGTCAACCAGATCAGTGAGCTGGTCTGGGTTAGGCAAAGAAAAACACAGAGATTCTGTTCAATCTGGGTCACTTCCCTGGCGCACATTAGATCTCAGCCTCACTACAGCTGCCTCGGCGTGACTGAGAAGCTATTGACCAGCAGCACAGGGATGGGAAGGAGCAGCCCAAGCACAGGGACAAGGGCAGGAACAACTTAAAACATTTTTCCCATCAAAGACAATAGTAATGACTCCACACCCACATGAGAACCTGTTCGAAAAATCCAGTTCTGACACTCACTTGAGCACCACCCTCACCTACCTCAGCCTACAGAAATCCATCAAGCATATAACTGGTACTGGTAAATATCACTCCCAAGTAATACATGATCACATGAGGTTTTCTGTCTTCTACCCCATCACCTCCCTCATTACAGAATGTTAAGCGGTCCTGTTTGTACTTGCTAAATGTCTCTGAACGGCCACTGCAAGCCAAGTCGGAAATGCAGTTCCCAAATTACAGGTATTTAAAGCAAGCTGAATAAACCTGACACACAGAGTTTTGAACAGCTGAACCACCAGCTATTTTTGCAACATATTCCACGGTGTATGAGGAGTGTACAGCTTAAAGGATTGGACTGATAGAACTATTATCAACAGCAATGTGCAAACTAGATCACACCAGTTTTGTTATGCAATAGTTCTGCTTTACTATTCACCCTTTCTATTTTGCATAGTTATTTTTTCCTCACTCACTGTGAATTGCTGAAACACCCCTAAAACTAGGCAGAGATTTGTAAATAGTCTTTGATTCCACACCCCTCGAGACAGTGACTGGCTGCACAGCAGGGCACAACATATTTCTGTACATTTGCTTATAAAATAAATGTCAGGGAGTTTCACTTTAAAAAAATTACTACTCCGTAAGATCTTTCTTTTATATTAATATTTAAAACCCTCATTTTTTAAATAACATCTGTATTTTAGAATTAAAACACAGACCTTTGGATAAAATGTTGGGGTTTTTTTATATCTCTCCTTACAAAACCATATATTATTGAAAATCTTGTGAGGTTTGCAGTGTATCTTGGGTTTGCTGTGAGGGAAGGATTTCCTCCTCTCATGGTCCATGCTTACCTCTTGTTTTGCTTCACCAAAGAGAACACAATTTTATTCACATCTACCAGGAGAAATGAAATCTCTCTGTGATTTGGCAATGTTAATACTCACGTTCACTTCCACTTCTATGGACCAGTCTCCTAGGGGAGGGTTCACTGATAACTGAAATTTTTTGGAAACTACGCCCAAATCACCCTCCTCCATCAACCACTGCTGAATCAATTTCTTCCGAGGGTCCTAGGAGAAAAGTCAGGCTGCATGTTAAATGTGAGTGGTCTTGCTAGCGAGATTTAGGTAGCAATACATGTGATCTTTATTTGTCACATAAAGTTGGAACATATGACAAATTCCAATGTATAACTAGGTTCCTGGGCATACTTACTCGCATATATATATTCAGAGAAGCTTTGTAAGGTTTTAGGTCAGGATAGACAGTGACAATCCGAAACATCACATCTTGTCCCGGTTTGTACATAGATTTATCAGTCTGGATGAATACGGAGATGCTCTTTGACATGTACATCAAGCTGGTACGGTTAGAAAAGATGCGCTGGCCATCAGCATGGCCTTCCACCAGTAATTCATAATTCCCAGAAGCACTGTTCAAAGGCAGCTAAAAAGAAAATAGCAACTCTCTGTTAACTATCCAGAATATTCTTGAGGACATTATTATTCCAAGAACATTTGACATAAAGATCTGACATATTCTTGAACTTGTCAACTTATGTAAATTCTGAAAAAGAGAAAGAGGATTTCAGGGTTTTAAAGTGTCATTTCAACAATTACCTGAAAATACGTTAGCAGAAGCATCTTGTCAACATATTTGCATCTAGTTTTCAGTCATAACCATGTTTTTAACAATGTTACCTGTGTATTCATATACCATTCATAGACTCACATACACACACATTGTGCTCTCTCTTTTCTTTTCACAGTTATTTAGCGATCTCTTGGGTTTGATTTTGGGGGCTAATTTTTTTCTGACTTCATCACTTTTTGGTAATGAATTTTCCAAAGTTAAAAGCACTGAAGAAGCTATATGTGGGCAAGATGAGCAGGACACTAAGAAAACTTTGAACTTCTTTTAACAAGCTTTAGCTTCATGTCCCATGGGGAAGAAAAATCAAACTCAGAATGAAGATCTCATGAGGTGAGGTACTGTTTTTCAATAGAAACCTCACTGATTTTGTCTCATTTCATAATTTCAGCGCATATTGCGACTCATCTAGAAAGTAAAATAATTATTCTTCACAAAGTATTGAGGAATAAAGGAAGAGACATTTTATATGATTAACTTATTTAGGAGAGACATTCAGTGCTGGCAGTAAACACAGACAGATATCACTGGCAAGGAAATTTAGACCACATAAGATCAGAATAACTATGCACAGGTCTCCGTCTCTCCAGTGGACAGAGGAAATCTAGAGCTTATAATTCAGATGCATCAGTTCATTCCCTAAAGTTAGGTAGGAGGAATCCCAGCCACAGGTGTCGAAAGGCTTGAAGCAGAGCTGCTACGGCACACGGGTATTTCACCTTGAGCAGAGCCTACCCAGAGAGCAAATGACCCGAGGGACATCCCAGCCCAGATGCCGCCTTCTGTACCACCATCTGCTTAGGAGTGTCTCTTTGAAGAAGGAAAAGGGTTTTAACACAAAGCACAGCTGGCTCCAACAAGTAGACCTGCTAAAAAGCTTAAGAGTCACATGCTTCTCTTTGCGGTTACAACAGTAAATCTGGAGAAAAACCGCTGAAGTCAAGACAACTAAAACAGACAGGCTTGCATTTTTCAGCATAACATATGGAAATGAAGCACTCCTCTTGCACTGGTAATGAAAATTACAGCTGTTAACTCACCAGGCACACCACTTCAAAAGTATCCTACCAAGCTCTATAATGAAAGACTGTCGTGCTGTCAAAACTCATTTTAAGAGCGCACAGTGAAGTAACGGAAATTCCCAAACAGGGAAAAAATGTCACAGGGTGACAAATGAGCAGATGCAAATATCTGCATCAAATACGCTTCCTTCTCTGTGTGATTACCTATAAAGAGGAATCAACTACAATTTCATCCCTCTCTGTTGACTTTCTGTTTTTAAAAACAAGCTGGGGGGGCAGAATCAGGAAGGGGAAAAATACACAGGCTCTCTTTTTCACCCATGAGCACGCGTATGATGGCACAGGAAGTAGAGAATCCCCCTTTAAAATCTGGTCTTATGTAACTAAGTATTAGGTGCAAAGCTCCACACTGAAATAGATTGTGCATCTTCTTCAACTGACGGGTTTTGTATACACGTTGCCAAGAACATATGATTCACGGATTTCAACACTCTCCAACTTCCATGCCAAGCATTCTTGAATATATTAAATAGGAGAAACAGCATTAGTTACTACATCTGTCAAATATTACCTCAAAATTAATTAGTTTACAAATATTACCATTTATTAAAGAAGGTGGGTTCCCTAAAAAGCAGACAGGATTCCTACAAGAAGTCCAGGAAACATTATAAACATTCAAAATCAAAATGAGGGGGGAAATAGCTTGTTTGTCTCATTATAGCAGTGAATTGTGTTTTTACAGCATTATTTTAACATACTTGCAAGTACTGTCTTTGATTTTTTCTTTAAAAGTCTGTAAATGCCATTTAGAGACCTCATGCATTTTTCTATATCTTTTTCCTGTCATGAATAGTGATAGATAGCATGGGTTGCTCCTTGATTTTTATGCTTTTTATATTTCAAAATATTTTTATATTTCCTTCCTGCAACATGGTGGCAAAACTGCCTGTGGTACCTTTCTTGATGTAAAAGTCAGAGGCAGTGAAGTCTGCATTGCCACGGCAGTGGATTAGGACAGCTGAGGTGCAAAGTAACCCACCTTCTGGTTCACACATCCGTGCTAACAGAAACGGTACTAATACAACACTTAGAGAAGGTCACTGCTACAATAATGGTAACTATTTACCTCAGCCCCACCAACTCCTTCTCTAAATGGTTGTTTCTCAACCCAAATATGAGCAAGGTAGCTTTAGAAACTTGCTGTCAAAATATTTTATCTTAGTTGATACATCCCATAAGTGAATGGTATTACTATCCCCATTTTGGCACTCCTAATGTGAGAGAAAAAGGCCATCTCACATATTCTGCTGACCACACCAGCCACCGTCACGAGCACCTCAGACAAGGAAGCTACTGTTTCCTCTGGAAAAGATGACGGCTGAAACCAGAAACTCATTACCCACCTTCTCCTACCAGCCAACTACACTTTGGGCAAAACACAAGTGGCTACACAAATGAATAAAAACATCTTACTATTAAAGAATGAGTCAGTTTTCATTGCTTTAGATAGTGGCGAGAGAGGAAGGCATTTACCTCGCCTAGTTTCAGCTGCTTGAACTCTTTAAGACCTGGCCAGATTATGTTAAGGAATTCATTAATTTAATCTTTTTTTTTTTAAACTGAATTTTCTCTGTTTGCTAATTTACAGTTCGTACAGATGCATTTCAACCCAGTAGTCTTCATAATGTTGAGCTGCTCATTGTCATTGATTATCCATCTATCAAACATTTCCAGGTTATTTGAGATGAGAATTTAAACCCACTGGATTTAGGGATACTCAGACTTCAGATGTTTAAAAAAATAAAGCCTTTTTTAAAACTTTTTTCCTGACACAAATACATAATTTAAATTGGGTTTTCAAGATCAACATCCAGGATTATAAATTCAGGATTCATACTCAACACACAATTCCACATTATACATTTTTGTTGACTAGTTAGCTTATGTATTTCCACTGAACATGCATTTCCAAATCCTTAAGATGACTGTGTATACATTTTTATGTTAATATTTCTCAATTATTGCTTTACACAATTCTTTCAGCTTGAATTAGCCCTCATGGTGTGTCTGAAATAGAGATGTAGTTATCAGCCATTCAAAAAAACCACAAAGCAAAGTTCAAGTTTTATGAGAGCTTGTGCTGATGCTGAAAGTCAGCTCCCAAATCCTGTAATGACTTGTAACAAGCTGCAGAGCGCTTGATCTGAAAACTCCTTGGCTTATTGGTCAGTAAATACACTCATCTGAGAATGTGAAAATAGCTAGGATCACATACAAAATACATCATCTCATCAACACCAACTGATGAAAAGTTACAGTGAGTCAACATTTTCTGAGCAAGGAGGAAAGAAATACTTACAACTGGAAGAACAAGAGTCCCAAAGGAATCTGAATAAAAAAAGAAGAAATACCACACTGTCAGAAACCTTATAAAAAACTTACATCAGCATTACCAGGTTAATTAGAAGAGCAGCGCTCCTCCCCCAGTCCCACACTGCCCACAATACCCATTGGACAACCAAATTCCCTGGATGCAGCTACTCTGGACTTCAAGGCACATGGACCGTTCAGCCAACACACATGCAATGGCTGCGACCAGCTTGGCCAGCATGCACACGCTTATTGGCCACCTGACTGCTGCCAAACACCCTCTGGACATGAAACTAGAAAATATACAGCCTGGAGCAACTACTGCATCAGTCGGTATTGACATACTGTGCTTATACTTCATTCAGCCCCTCACTCCTCACATCTATTTCTCCCAAGTCCTGTGAAGGCCACCGTCAGCCACCGTTAGGTGATGAGATAAACAGCTCACCTCCACAGACATATGAAGGAGCACAAAGGAAGGACAGCAGGTGGGGGAACGCCAATAACACCCAGCCCCATCCCATCACACACCCATCGCCACAAGCCCAGAGGCACACCAGCAGGGGGGAACCCCAATACCCCAGTCAGAGACACAATCACCCCACCATCAGGCTACCAGATTCAGCAACTCCCTAACAATCACTACCATCCCAAAACTGCTAAAAGAACCAGCCAGAGCAGAACAGCCCAGAAAAACTGAAATGCAGTGCTCCACTTAAATAATGGTCTGAGGGGACCAGCGGTGTCCCAGCTGGGATGTACCCGAACACGGAGGGTACGGTTTGACACTGCTGGCCTTGAGAATAACTCCCCTCTCAGCTACCGCTGCCCTAAGACCAAAGCATCCCTCCGCTTCTGCAAAGAAGTTGATTCTGCAACTCCTTCACGTATAAGAGAAACCCAGGATATTTTGTATTTATCTCCTCTGCAATTTAGTAGATGACTAATTTTTGTAGTGATTTTTATCAAGAGTAACAACTTTTCTAGGAGGAGTAAAAAAACCCAAAAACTTCAAACTACACGTTACAACAGAAAGTCAAAACAGTAAAAAACTGCCTTAATCCTGGCCATTCGTTCTGACTGTAACCTCCTAGCTGGTGGTTTCACCTCTATGAAACAAAGGCAGCAGCGTGACAGTATGTCTGTGCCAAGCTATTACCTCTACGACAACCTAAAGCTGCTTCTTCACTGGGCACCGACCCTCAGCCTCCTCTTCACCAGATACATCCACTCCACCCCTTCCGCCCTTACGTGGTTGATGGAGGATGTGCGATATCTTTTGCGGGGCTGGAAAAGTATGAACCCCAGTCTACAGCAACATTATTTCTCTGTCTGGTGGCAGCTGACGTGCATGTTCTCCACTTCAACATTTTCCTTTACATTCACATAGACTGAAACACCTTTACAATCTATTCAATCCTCTACTCCACCCAAGTTACTCCTTACCATTGATTCTGCAGCTCAGATGAAGGCTAAATTTTTCAAAACCATGCACAGGGTTTACCATCCTTAAGCAAACAAGCACCCAGGATAAACTATCCTCACTGCATTACATCACCATGGGAATAAGTAACCAACATATTAATGTATGTGGGTTAATATAACTTATTATTTTAACTGTTTTAGATAATGTGGCCTCAAATATTTCTAGAACCCAAATAAATGTTTTGTTAAGTTCCTGGATATCATTACATCATAGAGCCATAAATCCCACAACTTTTAGTTTAATTCTGTAATGTATTTTAGAATAGCATGGCATAGCACAGCATAGCACTATTTCAATTGGAAGGGACCTACAACGATCATCTAGTCCAACTGCCTGACCACTTCAGGGCTGACCAAAAGTTAAAGCATGTTATTAAGGGCATTGTCCAAATGCCTCTTAAACACTGACAGGCTTGGGGCATCAACCACCTCTCTAGGAAGCCTGGTCCAGTGTTTCACCACCCTCTTGGTAAAGAAATGCTTCCTAACATCAAGTCTGAACCTCCCGTGATGCAGCTTTGAACCATTCCCAGGTGTCCTATCAGTGGATACCCGGGAGAAGATCTCAGCAGCTCCCTCTCCATTTCCCCTTCTCAGGAAGCTGTAGAGAGCAATGAGGTCACCCCTCAGCCTCCTTTTCTCCAAACTAGGCAAGCCCAAAGTCCATAGCTGCTCCTCACAGGACGTTCCTTCCAGCCCTTTCACCAGCTTTGTTGCCCTCCTCTGGATGCATTCAAGGACCTTCAAATCATTCTTAAGCGTGGGGCCCAAGACAGCACACAGTGCTCCAGGTGAGGCCACACTAACACATCCAGCATGTACCATCTATTCAAATTACAACAGGAGTTAAACCAAATGACTCGCATCCTGCAAATGAAGCCTGTGGGTAGCACACTCCAGTACTTCATTCTGGTATTCAAAAGCTTAACAGGGATGGGTGGCATCAGGCGCTAGGCAACACAGTTCTTTCCACAACATGTTTATGCTACCGTTAAAGCCACAATTTTTTTCCTGTCAAACCTCTCCCTTCTTCACTCGAGAAGCAGCCCATGCAGTCATTGACTCTGAGCAACCCCACCAGCCTTTGAGGTTTTCCAGCCAAAACAGGCAAAATACATAATTACTTTTCTCAGTAGCCAGCAGAGAGGGCACCCTGCCCCATTGCATGGTGGCAGGGAGTCCCACGCTTGGCCAAATTTGTTTGGCACATCAAGCAAAGGATGACTACCAGCTACAGGAGAGGAAACACAGCCCTGCAGAGTACCTGATTTGTAGGCAACATAAACACCTCCGGACTCTGGATACATTTATTTCCAACATCTACCCAAACAACTCCATGCCCAATCACACTAAAAGAGACATCATTTTAGCTATAGGAAACTTATGTCTTCCTAATGCAGGAGAGACAGTTACTCTCAACTAGCAAGAATGTTTTTTTTTAAGGGATTATGATATTTCACTGGTAAAGGAGGCTGGATGTAGGGTAACTAGCAACAACAGAGATGGTATAAAGCTACCTTCTAAAATTTCTCTCAGTTGTGTACTAAAAGCCTAACCCTTCTCTAGCTCCCATCCCTCTGTGAAATAAAGCTGTGCTAAAGCTGGGCTTTGTTCGACCACAACCCATGACATTGTGTCACCAGAAAAGAAAAAAAACCTTTGTCACTGCTGATAATCAGTTATAAACAAGGAACAGGAACTTAGTTTTACCTACGACACGTGTCTGAGTAGACACACATATGGTAAGTATGGCTACACTAGCTTTACTCTATCCAACACAGCTAATTATAGCAACGGCAATAGCAGTACGTTGGGAGACACCAAGCACAAATCTGATATTCATACCATAGCCCACACCATGGGGTTTCTATTTCCATCTTTACCCATGCCAATGCAAACACACTAGTAGACACACACCACAAGGGCAGAGCGCCGAAGGGGACCGCTACGCATCTCCCTGCGCAGCACCTAACAGCTTTTAAAGCGACTTTTCACGCAATGGGGCAGGTACTTCGCAGCTTTCTCATCTGGGCAGCACCTGACCTATTTTGAGAACAACTAGCATGCAAAAGACAGAAATCTTAAGGTAGAGATACTGGGTTTCTTCCATGTTCCCAGGCCTGGGAGACCTAACATCAGGCCTGAGTCAGATGCAGAGGGGGAAGCAGTCGGGGAGGAGGGAGAGTTGCTTCTCCTTTGTGCAACTTTACCCAGGAAGATTCTGGAGCGGTTGGTCTTACCAGGGAAGATTATGGAGCGGTTGGTCTT